>NC_133617.1:743564346-743716846 GCF_048593235.1 Sminthopsis crassicaudata | reverse complement strand
GGAACCATCCTAACCACACGGGTGCGAAGGACTGGTCTGGAATGGGGGAGGGGCGAGATGGAGCCAGGAACCGGAGATGGGGAAGGGGAGAGAACCTGTGAGGTATGTGAGGGAATGGCTGCCCTGGGGGTTCCATTGCCAGGGAGGAGAGGGAGAGAAAATAAATGCTTGTTAATTGGAAGAGATCAAATTAACTTTAAAAGAAAATTGAGACTATCCATGGTGAGCTCCTTAGTCCCCCTTATCCCCCACATCTTCCCAGGAGGGCAAGGGCAGTCTAGTCAGATCCTCTACTGGGGCCCTTAATTCTCTCCTTCAGGGGCCCTGACGCGGACTGCGCCTGGCTCCCCAGCCTCAGTCTCCCCAGCTGCCACTCTTCCCCATGGCCTCCATTTGAGAGTCCCCCATCCTGGAAAACCATAAGGGCCCTGCTCCAGAACCCTCCGTGCTCCCTTTCCCAGCCACATTCTTACAAAGGGAGCCCGAAGTAGCCCCCACAGACCCACTCCCCTGTGCAGAAGTGGCTGGTTGTGGCCTCCCTCCCCTTCTCTCCCCTACTCTCCCGTTTCTACCTTTGTCTTGTCCCTCTCTCTTCTGGGTTGTCTCCCAAGGTCCCCCCTCTCCAACCAGGGCAACCCCATTACAAAAACCAGCCAATGCTGCAGAGCCTTGTGACTCTGCCCTACATTCCTTTGGGTCTTCAGACCCGAAGTTATGCTTTCCCTCCCTTTCCTCCAGGAAGCCTTCCCTGACCACCCTGATCTCATTCTCAGCCTCCCCGATCTCTGCTCTTTGCACCTTCCTCCTTGCACCCCCGAGGGCCAGCTTACTTATACAGAGCGAGTGGTCTTCAAAGCCTCTTAAATATGAAGGCAGGCATTTTTGTACCCATTTTATATACACACAGACTGAGGCTGAGAGGGGAAAGCACTTGCCTCCAGACACACAGCTCTATACTAGAGCTCTACAGGCTCTATCAACTTGCCCCCCAATCACATTGACCACTGCCCTCCTCAGAATCAGATTTAGAGCCAGAAGGCACCTGAGAAGTCAGTCTAATCCCTAATTTACAGGTGGGGAAATTGAGGCCAGAGCAATGGCTTGTCCCATGTGAGACAGGAGGTAGTGGGCAGCAGGACCAGATTGGGGATCCCAGACCTCCCTCCCACACCTGTGCCCCCCCAGTGACACTCCTTAAAGACGGTCTCATCGGTTTTTGTCTCTGTACCCCCCAGCTTAGTCCTGTGCCCACCATATAGCGGGCATCATAAATATGAGCACTCACTGGGCTCAGCGAAAGGATGTGCACCCAGGGTGTAGCAGAGCCTGGCATCCAGTCGGCGCTCATTAAGTGCTTGTTGGCCCACTTCCTTCTGTGCAGTCAGAAGCTGTCTGGCTGGAAGGGCTGATGTGCCCTGAAGGCCAGACTTGCAGACATGATATTGTACATGGGAGATTCACATCCTCACGGGCCTCCTAGGACCGAGTCGATGCTGAACCAAGGCCAGGCCCTCTGGCACTCCCAAGGAGCACAGGAAACTGCCACGGCCTGGGGGTCCAGGCCCCCAGCAGGGGAGGGCCAAGTATAGCCAGAGCTGAGGAAGATCCCCTGGGCTGTACATTCTCCCCACCCCTTCTACATTCAGAAAGGAAAAAGCCCACTTTCAAGGCTGTTTCACTCCTGAATTCTCTAGCTCCCCCAGGAAAAACATCTGTGGATGGTTCCCAGTGAACAGGGCTCTGGCCACCAGAGCCAAGCAAAGCACTAATTCCTGGAGGGAGCTCCCTCAGCTCCTCCTCCTCCTCCTCACAGAGGTGCCTTGGGAAGAGTCCGGCAGGAAGAGGGCCAGCCTTTCTCAGCAGAGTCCATGGTAAGGAGGTGCAGGAGGGGCCAAAGGGGCTCATTTCCTTTACTTAACCGTCTGTTACAAGGGGAGGGGGCCAGTAGGTGGTGACGGGCAAGCAAGACCCCAATGCAATCATTTTTAAATGCACCAAACCGTGGGATGTCAGCCCCCACCCCAAAAAAGGGCAATTTCGTTATTTTCCTATTTCACAATACATAATAGTGTACATTATAGAAGCTACTTTTTTATACAATCATCTTTCCTGTTCTTTATGTGTGGATATTATTGTTGTTAAAATAAATCAATGAAATATAAAAATAAAAAGTAAAAAGCAATTGAGACAGAGTTTTTACAGAGACATAAAAACTCTCCCCGTTAGAATAGGGGGTATGCAGACCTTTTCGACCTCTAGCCTCACTTGGGGAGAGAGCAGCCTCTCTGGACTGTGCTCCATGATAGGGGGTGAGGTCTGAAATGGGGGGGCCAGACTCAGCAGGATCACCCCCAGTCTCACTCAGTGCTTGTGTAAATGTTCACTTAGCAGATAGGACAGACGTCTGTTACCCAGCCTGGGCACGGAGCCTTGGTGGTACAGTTTCTCCTCCTTCCACATCACCCACAAGACCTAGGTAGGGGTGGCCCAGAACAAAGCCCAGCCTGTCCCGCAGAATGGACGAACGTCTCTGCTGCAGGGGCCGGCCCCGAGGCCAGGCCACCAAGGCCGTGCCAAGGCCGCCCCTGCCACTCCTTCTCACAACTCTGGGCCTTCTGGGGCCCTCGGCACACGGCATGGGCCCAGCTCCTTGAGGATGCTTCAGCCAAGTCTCCTCAAGATTTTATTCAAAAGTATAAAATGATAAAAATGAGGAGCTCCCATTTTTTCCCACATCTTGACTCTGGAGAGGGCGGGTCCTGGCTCACCCCCTCAGCATCTCCCCAGGTTGTGGTGACATCCAGGCTCCCAGAGCTGGAGGAAGCAGACTAATGGGGAAGCACAATGGGGGGAGGGGGCCCAAGAGCAGGCTGTGGCCAGAGAAAGCTGGGACGGGGCTGCCAGGGACGCTCCTGACAAGGCCCATGTCTTCCTGCCCCAGAAACAACGCAGCCTTTTAACCCCAACACAGCAAGATCTGGGCTCCTCACGCTAGACCCATTCTCTTAGAGCTTCTGCTTCTAGAAGCCGAGAGACACACAAACATGACAGAAACTGCTTCCAGAGCCTGTGTGGAGACGGCCCTGTGGTCTGATCCATTTAGACAAGAGCTCCTCGTGCCCCAGGGCCTCTCACTGTGTATTTTTATAACCCAGAAAAGGGTTTTGTGCAAACCCAGGTCAAGAGTCTGGCTTAAGAAACGTGGGGGACGCTGCCAGGAACCTCCCTGAAGCTCCAGGCTTCCCTGTCTGTCCCACCCATGGGGAGTCTCCTCAGCAGCCAATCACCCTCTCACACTGAGAGACTAGTTATGGCCTGCCCCTCTTGGCCCTTAAATGGGGGCTCCTGAAGGAAGAGCATCGCTCCCTGGGTCTCCCCAGCAGCTGCACACACTGGGTGCTTTGTAAATATGTAGAATTCACCTGCCCCTTTCCTCCGGCCCCCACAGGACCTTCACTGCCTCCCTCCTGAGGCTAATCGTGTAGGAGGACTTCCCTGTCCCCACAAAGGCCAGGGACCCTGGGAGCTGTAACCATCATTAAACCTCGTCTCACTCAGGTTCTGCCCGGCCCACTCCCCTGCCCCAGGCGGATGGGTTCTGGGGCAACTTCTCTGCTGTCCCCTAAACAAACCAGCCACATAGCAGGCTGGGACGCTGCTGCAGTACCCACGCCTAGAGACCCGGGAGCTCCTGCCAGCTGCCAATCCCACCTAAGTGGGGCAAACAGAGCCTTGGAGAAACCAGGGAGCTCAGCAAGCTTTCCCGGCCCAGCTGCTGCTGGCACACAGAGAGGGGAGGGGGTCGCAGCTGGGGCAATGAAGCCCCCTTTCGCCAGCTAAAAAGGGAAGAGCTGAGGCCTTCAAAGGACACAGGATCCAGGCACCCAGAAAGACCACAGCCTCAATACAGCTTCCTCCTCAGGTGGAGGTGCCCCAGCATGAGCAGGGAGCAGGGAGCCTCTGGGGGTGATTGAGGACAGGGTACTCCCAGAGAGCAGACAGGGAGAGGGTGGCTCAAAGTCAGGATGTTTTGGGGAGGGCCGGCCGCCCACGGGATTCCAAGGGGGCTTGACCAGGACATTGGGGAGGGTTTTTCTAAAATGCATGATTCGGAGCAGTCCAGAAGTATGTGGGCATGGTGAAGAGCTGTAGGCGGGCGTGACCCTCCCTCTTCACACAACCCCAAGAGGCAGAGCAGCCTGCCCAGCTTCTCAGACTCCAGTCTTCTACTAGGCCTGTCCTAGGGGCAGTCCCAGGAGGCTGGGATGGTCTCACATTGTCCTTTGGGAGCCTGTCCCAGAGTCACAGCATCTGAGGCGGCCAACAGCCTCAGCCCGACTTCCTGTTCTGGGCCTCTGGCTGGTCCACGGAGGTGAGCTGCTCCATCTTCTGCCTGTAGAGGCTCAGGAGCTGCTCGTCCACCTGCACCCCAGCCTCCTTCAGCTCCGACAGCACCTTCTCCAGCCTGTGGACCGTCCGCGCTCCCTGGATCTTCCTCTTGCCCAGGTATAGCATGAACTCCTGGAAGTCCAGCAGCCGGCACGTGTCCACCTCACAGAGGTTCTTGGTGTCCTTTGCTTTATCCAAACGAGGGAAGAACACGATGCCCGTCATCTTCTCCAGGTCGTGGATACTCACCTGGAACTCGGTGAGCTGGGGCCGGAAGCCAATGGCATCGTTGGGCACCACAAAGGCGCCCAGCACCAGGGGCTCGGTAGAGCTGAGGCTCCGGCGGGCCAGGATGACCTTGTAGAGGTGCGAGGGGACGGCTACGTTGTCCTTGCCGATAACCTACGGGAGAGCAGGGACAGCAGCCTTAGTCATCGGGCACGAGCCGCTCAATACTAGGTGCCCACCATGACCCCTCCCTGGCCATGCGAGTCAAATGCAATTGCCAAAGAAAACAATTCATCCAAAATGTGGACCCCCAGACAAAGTAAGCAGCTAACAGGGAAATGCCACAGGCCGTTCAGAGCAAATCCCCCTGCGGAGGACCCAGAGCGTGAGCAGGAGGGGCGTGAGGAGGAAGCACGTAATCCTTGCCTCAAAAAGTCAAACTCCTGCGTGGCTGTGGAGCGTGGCTCCAGTGCCTCAAATTCTCCAGAGGGAAGAACAGATGGAAGGGGCTCGTTCCAATGCCTTGGGAAGAAGGGCCAGACACGGCTCCTGCTCATCTCTGGGACTCCTGATTTTTAAATCAAATCAGCTGCACGTAAATGCTCCGAGCTCCCTGACTCTCGGCCGTCACACAAAGAGCGGCTGGACGGCATCAAATCAAATCCTTTGGAAAGCCCCCCCCCTCCCCCAGAAGACGCAAGAGCCAGGGTCCCACTCGAAAGCCTAACGAAGTTGCCTGTGCGGGTCTGCTGCAATAATGCAATAACGCTCATTATCGAGCCCTTTCACATTTCCATCCCTTGGCTTAAAAGCCGTATCTGTTTTCTGAAGAAGAAACCCAATGTTCATTTCCTTAATGGTTTCCAACAAAATGACATAATCTGCCTAAAATGTGCTCACAGCATTAACTCTTCACGGCTCCCACACGGCCACCCCCCATGGCGTCCTACTCGCCCAGGGTGGGCCGGGCCCAGAGAGGAGGCCGCTAAACAAAGCTGTAGTGGAGGTCGAGGGTCAGGGCCAAGGCTGCGGGAGGAGGCTGGGAGGTGAGGGAACACCTGAAGCCCAGGGGGAAGCGGGCAGAACCCCGAGGAGCGGCCCCTGGAGCCCAGGTGAGGAAGGCAAGATAGAGGAAGACTTTCTCACGCACTCAGCATCTGGAACCAGGTGTTCTGACCCTAAATCTCTACCAAATTAGAAGGAATGTGGGCCAAGGAAAGCCCCCGCAGCTGAGAATCCTTCAGAGTCCCGAGACCCCTGGGTAAATGGGCTGGGGCGGAAGGCCATGGGACAACCCCGCCCCCACAACTCCAGGTCCTACTCGTGTCATCTGCCAATCCTCGCCAACACCCGGGCCCGGGTATCTTCCTGTCAGCGGGTGGGACCCAGAACCATCACCCCGGCGGCCAGGAGGCTGAGCTGGGGCCCCGGGAGCTCTGAGGCCGCCGGGTGTCCGCCCCAAGTTCTGCAAAAAGGGGCCCCGAGGCCCCGGCATCTGTGCCAGAGCTGCTGAGGAAGATGGGAGAAAGTCGGACTTCAGTGCTCACAGCCAGCCCAAAACAGGGGCAGCTGGCGCCCTCTGCTGGGCTCATGAGGGATCCACCTTCCCTAGCCGTCCTGGGCCTTTCCTCGTCCTCCCTCCGTCCTGCACCAACCCTTGGGGGGGAGGGGGTCTCTGAAAGTGGACTAAAAAGCAAAGTGCTCTAAGGGAGAGTTCACGGGGCGGAGGGAGCAGGAGCAGGAGCGGCCACAAGGCACCAGGCTCGGTGGCGGGCACGGTCCCTACGGCCAAGTCCCCGGCACTGACTCGAGAGGTCCCAATCCCGCCCCAGCCCAGCCCCCTCGAGCGCCAGGAAGCCGCTTTAGCAGTTTGTGCAGCCGCCTGGGGCTCAAGTCCTAGCCAGGCCAGGCTGAGGAGAGCCGCTCCGGCCCCGCCGAGGCCCTCGCGCCGTCCCAGGGAAGCGCTCGGCTCCCTGGGGGATGCCCACTGTGTGCCCGCCCTCGCTCACCCCCCCACCCACTCCGCTCTGCTGAGCTGCCTTCTCCTGGAGCCCCTGACACCAGCAGGCCCTCAGCCCGTTCTCTACCGGGGACTCTGCCCCCGACGTGGGATCAAACCAGGCTGCGGCCGGGCCCCCGGAGCCAGAAGATGCAGAAGCGCTTGGCTGAGTGCCGGCCCAGAGACTGCGCGCGCCTGTGAGCGTATGACTGTAAATACGGTAAAAATGTGAGCATGCAGTAGGGGAGCTGTGCACACACACACGGGGTGAGGTACCTGAGTACGATTAGACGTATAGTAAGAATATACATACACACGGGGGAAACTACACGTACACACGGGTGATGTTTTTGTACATCTATGAATACACGTATACATGATGAGAACACTCTACATTCACACAGGGCGGTGTGTCCATGTATGATTATATAGAGGGAGGGTTTTGTCTCTGTATTACACATATATACCTGTAGTTATAGTGAGCGTACACGTTTGCACAGAGTAAGGAAACTACTCCCACGCACACACATGCACACGCACTCACACACATGCATACGCACACACACTCACACACACACACACATGCACGCACACTCACACGCACGCACACACGCGCAGGCTCAGGACGGCCTCACTCTGCCCCCTCACCGGCCGCAGGCACAGAAGCCCGTTTCTCTGCCCCTCATAAGTAGGTCCCTCCACGAGCGCGCCCTCTTAGCAGACCCCGGTCCCAAGGCCGAGCCGAGCCCGCACAGGCCCCGGTCAGTGGCTCACAAATCTGGGCCCAGGAACAGAGCTGGGGGTGGGGTGCTGTCCCCAGGAGGCTCCTGCCCAGCAGGAGGGCGAGTCTAGGAACGGGCCCAGGACCTTCATGCACAAGTCAAAGCGTGCTGCTGGTGCCACCTGGTGGCCCAGGCTGGTCACTGCAGCCGCCCGAGCTGCTGGCAGCCAGGCCCACGGGGGCACCGGCTCCCCCTCAGAGCAAAAAGCAGGGCCTTCGGTGTCCCGGCAGGAGAGGCGGGACTTTTCCAGAAAATGGACAGAACTTCCAGCAGCTGCAGCTTGTCCTAGTCCTGAACACCACAGCTCAGGCAGGAGGCTCAGAGGAGGACGTCATCCACCCTGCGCCCCAACGAGCTCTTCTGCCCCCGGGGGACACAAGGGCCCCAGTGGCTGGTGCGGAGCCAGTCAGGTCTCTCCAACTCCAAGGCCGAAGCCTGCAGCCTCCAGAACCGCTGGGCCCAGGAGAACAAGGACCACAAATGTGCTCCCAGCACCCAACGGGAACAAAGCCCTTCCCCCACACCGAGCTCCAGCAGTCTGGACGATGGGGGATGGAGGGCACTGCCCCCTCCTAGAAAGCCCCGAAGGGGCGGCTGCCCAAGGAGAACCCCAGGTTCAGAGCAGATGGCCCCCTGCCCTGCCCTCTTCCTCCTCCCATAACCCTCGCAGGGTGTCTAAGAGCGGACCCAGGTCAGGGGGTGTCTGGCCCCGGGGCTCTTGCTGGACCGCGGGGAGAAACCCAAGAGACCCGTGTGGGTGGGACCCGGCTGACAGCTGCCCCCATGGTCACTGCTCAGCCCGCAGGCTCATGGCCAAGACTGCTCCGATCTCAATGAGTCCGTTCCCTGCACTCAAACCCTAACCCGCCTGCCCGCACATGGGGTGATGTGGAGACCAGGCCAAAGTGGGGGGGGGGGCAGCACGGAGAGGGAGAAAGGAGGGGAGCAGCCCGGGCTTGGGGTAAGGGAACAATGCGGTACATGTTGGGGGAGCTGCGGATCAGCACCACCTTGATGTACATATGGAGGATAACCTGTCCTTTCCCTGCACTCCTTCCTTGTACATCTCAGCACTTGGAGGCTCTTTTGTGGGCAAATAAAGAACCAGAACCAAGCAAATGCCTGCTGGCTGGGTAAGAACTAACCGGAAGAACACATCAGCCAGAGCAGCATGGATGCCAAGGAAAGGAGGGCATAGAACACTCCGCTCTGACTGCAACAATACAGGTGGGCAGCGCCAGCCCAGAATCACCAGCCAAGGGCCCCCAGAGGCCCGGCCCCAGCCCATCCGGCTGCCCGAGGACTAAATCATTCTCGCAAGGTTCTAAGGTCTTCTGAAGCCTTATGAGATGACGTGGCAGGAGGGGACACTGGCATGGTGGCTGCACGCTCTGTGCTCATGGCCCCCAGTCAGGACACTCCACCTTGCTGTGTATTAGGATTCTTACAAGGTACTTAAGTCTGTAAAAGTCTAATTTCATTCCTGGACCTCTGGACAACATCCACGTGGCCCCGTCAGGCAGCCCACCTCCCAGGAGCCCCTGGCTCCAGCAAGCACAGAGACTTGGACGAGGCTCTAGGAAACCACTCGGGAGGGGGCTAGCAACATGGCGGGGCTGGGCAGCCACCCATCACCACAGACTACAAGCACATAGGATGGGGGCCATGGCTGCTGATTCGGCTCATGAGCTGCCCAGAAACAGGCATTAAAGAAGGGACTGCTGGGGGCAGGGATGGGGGGAGGCAGTGGCTGGGGGTGGGTCCCCACCACTCCCTGTGTCTCAGTTTGCTCATTTGTAAAACAGAGACAGATAGGACAGCCCAGAGGGTTCCGTCCAGCTCGATGAAGGTCCATGACACATTATCAAGTCAAGATATCTAGGAGAAGCAGTCGCCCTTTGAAGGGCATGAGCACCCCAAGACGCCAGGCTCAGTAACAGACTGAATTCTGGAACTGCAATCCCAGCAGTGGGAGCCCAGAAAGGAAGGAAGAGGGACGGTGAAGGAAGAACAGGGAGCAGGAGAGAGGGCCCTATCTTTTCAAATTTCAGAGGAGAAATAAAGGAAACTGAAGGGACTGAAAATGAGCAGGAGGTCTGGACTATGTTACCCTGCCCTCCTCCCCACTGCATGAGATCCTGCGTGTTCTCCCCACTCTGGATACGGTCTCTTCCTTTCGCTGTTTGTTACATTCAGGGTCCAGAGCCTGCTGAGGAAATGCTGAAAGCCCTCGGCCCCCAGTCCCCAAGTTCAGGGGCCTGCTGTGACCTGGTGCAGAGCCGGGCATCAGGGGGCCGGCCAAAGCCCAAGGCCCGGGGGAGCTCCCCCTGCTCTCACGCACACCGGCTCAGGCTCCTACCTCATAGGTAACTCTCTTCTTCCCGTCTTCGCCCATGTGCGGCAAGGTCAAGGGCCCAGACACTATCCAAACGTCATCGAACCTCTCCGTTAACTCCCGGCAATACATTTCCATTCTGCAAAGAGAAGAATCACAAGCGCGGCATCAGTGGTGTGAACATGGAGGAAACCGGCCTCATGGAGCAGACGGGCAGGACCGGCCAGAGCCACAAGCTGAGCCGCGGCCCAAACGCTGACCAGTTACTCCAACCACAGGATAGAGAACAAGTAGGGACGGCCCCTGCAGGGAAGAGATGTGAACTGTCTAAAACCCTGGGAGCTGGGGAGAGCCTGAGAAAGGGGGCCTGCCCCTGGGGCTCCCCCAGAAGGCTCCCAGATGAGGGGGTGGCAGCAGGCAAGCAGGGAGACAGCAATGCCACAAAAGCCGAGGGAGGGGGGTGAACCACAACAGGACAGAGCCCCTAGAAGACCAGGCTCTGGACGGAGACCTTCAGAAAGCCACCCTGTAAGGGGGCAGAAGAGAGGCGAGGAAGGGGGGGCCCGAGGGGAGAGGTTCTAATGGGCGTCTCACTGCCAAGACAGCAAAGGGAGACACGGGCATGTTTGGGGACAGCAGCAGGGGAGCCCGGAGGTTACAAAGTAGAGGAAGGGGCCGTGAGGACGCGGCCCAAGGCCTGCTAGAGCAGCTGATCATGGGAACCCGAAGGCCATGTTTGCGTCGGGCCCTGGAGCCAAGGCTTGGGGCCCTGCTCCTACCAGTTGTGAGCTGCTATTGTGCTCACAACTAAGTAAAACAGCACGAACAGCAGCACTGGACACAAAGTCCTGACTCTCCCATGAAGGCCCCGGGGCAGCCCCAAGCTCCCCTTCCCCCTTCCCCCACCTGTCAGGAGCTCCCCCAGTCATGGCCCTGCCCGGTGACACAGCCGGACGGGGCTCGGGTCTGAGGAGCCCAAGCCCAGGTGAAGGGGAAAGCAGAGCAGACCCTGACTCTGCACACAACACAAGGGGAACCTTACCATCCCATCTTTTATAAAGAGCCCTGTGGGCTGACTCGCCAAAACCGTCACTGGGTGAACTCCCCTCTTCCCTGGGTCTTTAAATGGCCCAGGCTTCAGGGGAGGCTCGTAATTCAGCCCCGGAGGGATTTCAGGGCCTGGGGCCCTGGGAGAGAAGAGGATCCCATGATTCCTCTTCAGAACCTCTGGCTGGAAGAGGACTGAGGGGCTGGCCCGGGATGCTTGCTTCCAAGGCCCTATGCCGGCCAGCTAGGCTGGGCTCGGGGCAGCCGAGGAGGAGAATGGGCTCAGAAGGGCCCTCCAAGTCCCCCCAGAGATGGTGTTATGTGCAGAGACTGTCATCAGCCAGCGATCCATCCCCCCCGAAGCGCCATCTTAGCAACTGCAGTCAGTGGGGTCCCGTAGCTGCGGGCCCTTCTCCCAACCCCGGAGCCTGCAAGGGGCCTTCAGACCTGGCTCCCCTCAACTTCCCCAGATCCCCGGGGACTCTGCCCGAGCTGGGTACTATGAGAGCTGGGCACAAGCTCCAAAGAGGGTCGGGTTTGGGAGTGGCAAGGCCCAACCCTTCCTCCAGCACTTATTAGCTGGGCCCCCCTGGGCCAGGCTACCAATCTTTCTGCCTCTGTTTTCCTCATCTGTAAAAGGGGGTAATAACAGTCATTCTTAGAGGGCTGAGGTGAGCACTGAATGAGATCACAGCTGAAAGGAGCACGTAACCGGCACAGCGTCTGAAAAGGGAGGCAGTGATGCCCCCGTAACGCCAGGGCCCAGCCGCCAGACCTCGACAGGGTTTGAGGGAATGGAGCGAGACGTCCCAAAGCGGCCCCGGAGGCCTGACGCCCCCACCGCCCCCACTGCTCCACCAACGCGCTTTCCTTCGGGCTGAGTCAGGAACGGCGCTTCTCAAATCTTCACACTCTACCAACGGCTGCTGTTCAAAATCCAGCCTCTGCCATGTATTTACTACTCGCTCCCACAGGCGTGAGGCTGCCTGATGCCCACAAGAAATCTGGGAGGGAAGGCAGCGCGATGGCCATTTCAAGGAGAAACAGGGAAGTTTGCCTGAAGAGTACTACTCCCATTCCAGGGGCTCTCCAAGGCTTCGGCTCCCCCAGATCCCCGAGGAGGGGGGAACGGTGACCCTAGGAGTCTGGTGAGGGGGCTGATGCTGTGGTTTTTGCTTGGCCCCCGGTTCCACCAGCAGAGGGCAGCCCTGGGACCTCCCTGAGTCCTGGAAGCATCTTTCCTACTGGGCAGCCCACTCTCCGCCCACTATTCCACACTGCCCCTCACCCAGCTTGACACATGAGGAAACCGAGACTCAGAGCAGTCAGCTCCAGCTCAACGCCAGAAGAACCAAGCCGCTCGTTAGGTTCCCCCACAACGCTCACCCACAGCCTGAGGTTTAATGAGAGGCTGAAGCAGGTGCTTAAAACTTTTGTAAAAAACCTCTATAAAGGTCAGGGTGGGAGGCAAAAGAATCAGCAGGATGGAGACAGCAGGAGGGGGGAGGAGGGCGCCGGCTGAAGGGGGGTCACAGGCCCTGTGTACAGGGACCGGCAGGCAGTGGAGATGCTGGCCTGCAGGAGCCCCTAAAAGGCACTGAGGGCTCGGGGGCCCAGAGGGGCTCAGCAGTGGTGGAGAAGGTGAGCCGCCTCCGTGGGCCCGAGTTCCCTGTCTGGCAAACAGGGGGACGGCCCTGGGCCGCCTGGAGGGCCCCTTCCAGCTCTGTGGAAGTAGCCGCTGTATCCCAGGGGCGCTACCCAAGTGGCGAGTGTGGAGACAAGCCAGACAAGGAACCAAATCCACTGGTCCATGCCTTCCTCATCCCTCAAGGCCTGAAATGCCGAGGGCTGTCTGACCCCCCCCCCCCCCATGCCCGGAGCTGCCTCGGTCCCTCCCAAAGCCTGGTCCCCCTGATCTGGCCCCGGCCCGTCCTCATCTCCTCTGTGTTTCGGGCTTCCCCAAGGAGGTGGAGGCAGGGAGCCTTCTCCCCCCAGGCCGGGCCTGCACTTTCAATGAGCTCCCCGGGGAGCGCCGCCCTTCATGCTGCGCAGAGCACGCTGAGCTTTGCCTCAAGAGGGGAGGGAGCCCCAAGGAGCCCCCACTTCCTCAGGACATGCCCACGGCCAGAGCCCCCTTCCCCTTGGGAGGAGCAGGATCAGGCAGCCCCGCCCCCTCAGGCCCACTCACCTGTTCCAAAAGCCGGCGTTATTGTCAAAGTTCTGCGGCACAATGTTGGAAAGGTAGAAGGTTTCCTGCATGGCTTCCTGGGAGAGGGGAGAAGAATGGCCCTCAGGGCAATGCCCGCCCAGGCTGGCAGCCCCAGGCAGGGGAAGTGGCGACAGAGGCTGACTAAGCTCCATGGGCCCCCATCCCAACAAGGAGGGGCACAGAGCGAGCTCCGGGTAGCAGAGAAGCCGATTACTGCCAGCGCCCAATGGACACTCCCTGCCACCGGCCCCAGACAGACCCAAGCTCTGCGTCACCCCCTCCACGGGCCTCTGCCCCAGAAATGCTCACAGATTTTCCTTCATCTCCAAATGCATCACCCCGAGAAATGAGCCCGGCCCAGGTGAGCCTGCCCTCAGGAAGGGGGATCCTCCGGGGCAAACCCCTGCCATCAAGCCCCCAGCCCGACTCCCCCCTGCTCCCAGCTAGAATCAACTTAGGAAAGTAGCTACAGTTGAGAACTTGTTGTTTCCAGCGGGCGCCATGTGTCCGCGCGACCAGCCACTGCCCAAGAAGTCCTCATTGTCCGCACTGAAGGCCGGGGGGATGCTGGGGTCTGGGCGGAACTTACAGTGCCTTCGGTCCGCATTGCCTGAAGAGAAACACGGGCAACATTAACTCCCTGGGGGTCGCTCAGCACAAACGCCCCCACGTGGCCACCTGAGGCGCACAAATAACTGCATGTGGGAGCGGGTGCCCGCACACCGTGACTCCTGGAACGGCTCAAACACTTGGTGTCCACCACGGAAGGCTGCCGCATGGCTCCTGCCGCCCGATGGCCCGGGCTGGACAGTAGGGCTCTTGAGGGCCCAGGCCATAGCCCAGCAGGCTTCTGCCAGCACACTTAGAGCAGCCTGAGCAAGTACTCGCGCTCCCAAGAGTCCAATGCAAAACCCTCCGAGGTCAGCGTCCCCAGGCCCAGGAGCCCCCGGGGTCCTTGTGCCAACTAAACCACTCAGTCTCTCCTTGGCAAAGGAGAAACCGCATTCTGACTTGTGCCCAACAATGCCCCAAAGGACTAGTGAAGCCTAATAAAACATTACCACGAGTCTCAGGACTAACTGCACAGAGTGACCATTTGTCACCATTCACAGCCACTCCTTCGTCCTGTAGCAGGGAGGGCTGGGTCACATGATAGTGAATCAGGAGGAGCTGGGTCTGAGTTCTGACAGCAGGCATTCATGAGCTCCGGGCCCTCCTGCGCAACCTCGCACGCAGGCCCTCCCCAGCCGCGCCGGGCTAAAACCACACTGGGAAGCAGCGGCACCCGGTGCGAAGGAAGCACAGTCGTCCATCAGTGGGACAAGCCAAGACAACAGTCAAGGACAGCAGTAATCCAGAGTTTGGTGAACCCAAAAAATGCTCAGAAAACTTGCCCACAGCATGGCGGAGACCAGGTTCTGACCAACCCCTAACACCCCGTACCAACATAAAGCTGATTTAAATATAAAGGATGATACTATAAGCAAATTCAGAGCAAAGGCTAGTTTAGCTGTCAGATCTGTGGAGAAGGAAGGAATATATGGCCAAAGAAGGACTGGAAAACATTAGGAAATGCAAAATGGATAATTTCAGGCCAGTTCCAACAAACTTGTGATGGAGAGAGCCGTCTGCACCCAGAGGGAGACTGTGGGGACTGAGTGTGGATCCAACATAGCATTTTCACCTTTTTTGTTGTTTGCTTGCTTTTTGTTTTTCTTTCTAATTTTTTCCCCATTTGCTCTGATTTTTCTTGTGCAGCATGATAACTTGGAAAGAGTTTTAAAGGAATTGCACATTTTAAACCTTTATTGCTTTGCTTACTGTCTTGGGGAAAATAAGGGAGAAAAATGTGTGCATCCCCTTTGATCCAGCAATCTCGCTACTGAGACTGGGCCTGTATCCCAAAGGGACCATAAAGGAGGGAAAGGAACCCTCACGTGCAGAAACGTTTCTGGCAGCCCTCTGTGACGGTGAGAAACTGGAAACTAAGTGGATGCCCATCAGGTGGGGAACGGCTGAATAAATTATGGTACATGAATGCTGTGGGATATTATTATTCTGTAAAAAACAATTAACAAAATGATCTCGGAGAGGCCCAGAGAGACTTACATGAACTGATGCTGAGGGAAATAGCAGGAGATCGTCACGCACGGCCACAAACACTGAGTGACAGTCGCGTGGGGAGGGTAAGAAACTCGTCTATGCTAAATGCTCATTTTCGGCAGCGGGCTGGCTAGCTACCGTTATAAAAGGCAGGTTCGTGAGCCGGTAGTGTTCTCCAAGCACTCATAATTATAAGTAGGAGAACATTTCAATGTTAGTTAATGTTTGTGGAGTCCAGGAAGAAGAGACAGCCAGCTCTCCCTCCCCCGGGCTGCAGCAAGCTGGCACAGGCCTGACCCTTGTCAGGGCACACCTTAGTCTTTTTCCCTTTAAGGCTGCATGGGGCAAACTTAGCAGAGCCACATGGACGCCACTTTCAGGGCATGTGACAGTCCAGGGAGCAGCAGCGTCCCTTCGGGGGCTGCCCCCTTGGCCGGCAAAGGGATTGTTGCTACAATACGATGGTGTATTTAAAATACAAAAACATGTTCAGCACCTTTGTGCCCACTTTGTGCCCTCCCTAGAGAGCCAGCCAAGCGTACGCTCCACCAAGGAGGGAAGCACTTCATCGGAGGCCCCCGATCCCGGCCCGTGACTCTCACAGCCCAAGAGGGACCGGCGTGTTCCACGAAGCCCCGTGAGGTGGGCCCGGGCTGGTCCCTTCGCTCCTGCTCCTCACCCCCAGCCCGGCCCTTAGCTGGCCACGCTCGCTGTTCTCTTTAATCATTGAGGGATTGCTGATGAGGCCACAGCGTTTTATTATAAAGTTTCATTTTTAAACAGTTAAATTTTTTTAAATCCTAAGTAAACCAAATTCTCTGAGTTAATGATGAATTTGGAACTGAACGACCCTTAAGAGCAGGATCCCATCCAGAAGTGACAGCCTCGACGACTTGGGCCAGGTGGCAAGGTCCCTCGGGCGCCAACAACGGACTCAGACTCAGAGCTGTGGCCTCCACGGGCGGCCCCCCCTCCCGCCTGCAGCGCACGGGGCCGAGGAACTTCCCGGCCGCTTTCAGGGCCTTCTGGCTAAACCTCCAGGGGACTAGAAGGGCGTTTCTAAAGGCGCTCTCAGAGAGGAGCAGCCTCTGCGGGAAGCTGAGGGCGGCGGAGAACTGGTACCCAGAAATAATCCGGGGCGCCCCATCCTCGGGGCCCGCCCCCCGGCTCCCCCATCAGGGGCCGCTGCCTACCCTGCGTCTTGCTCCGGGAGATGTGCTCGATGACCCACCGGGGGCCCCGCTTGGCCTGGTCGTAGGACAGGGCGTGGTTCGTGTAGCACCTGGGCTGAGTCCCCATCACAGGGAATCCATACTGCTCCATGACGGTCTCCTCGGCGCGCTCTAGAAACAAGCCAGACAGAGCCGTCAGCGGCAGGAGCGGCCGGGGAGGGCCGGGCTCCGTGCAGGGGGCGGGGGCCGGGGGGGCAGGACTGCACAGGGGGCCTGCGGGGAATCAGGAGCCTTTGCATGGGTCCCAGCCTGACCCCTCCCCCTTCTGACAAGTTCCTTGGTTTCACCAATAACCAAAAAAGCCCAGCCTTGCCATCAGTAGCCCCTGTGGGCGTGAGGACGGGGGCCTGTGGCGGCTGCAGCCCCGGGGAGAGCGGGCAGCTCTGGGACGAGGCCCTGACCTGGGAGATCCGCTGCCAGTTCTGCTCCAGGACATCCGGGTGAGGGGACCCAGGAGAGCGCGGACCCATCCGGGCCATCAGGTGCCAGGGCCCTCCCGGCCTCCCACGCACTCACCACTGGCTGCCCGGACTCGCCCCTACTCTGAGGGCACAGACTGTCTCCCCCCCCCACAAGGATGACCAGCAGCTGCCCCGAGTCTGCCCCCCCCTGTGCCCGGGTGCCCGTCAGTGCCCGTCCCCACGGTTGGCACAGAAAGGCTGCAGGCCCGCAGTGGGTGCGGGGCCACCGGAGCTTCCCCTCCCCCAGGCTGCAGGTTCTAAGGTTCCCAAAGGTTCTAAGCATCACCTTTGACCTTCTCCTACTAAACTGTGGAGGCGGCACAGACCGGCAGCCTGAGGCCCCGCTTTAACCCGGCCCTTCCGGGGCAGCGCCCCCCCCCCCTCCCCTGCTGTGACCCCTCACCCCCTGCCCAGAGTCTGGGGGAGCTTGAGTGGGGGCGGGGAGCTGTGGGGCAGGGGGCGCACGGGAGAAAACAGAAACAGGAACCTGTTTCTGCACCTTGTGACGATGGCCCGTCCCTGGAGCCCCGGGGGGAAGGAGAGCGGGGAGAGCCCGGGGCAGGAGCCCCTCAGCCTCACTCTTTAGCGCCTCAGGCCCCGGGCACGGCTCAAGCCCTCGGTGGTCCTCCCCGTGCTCCCCTCAGCCGAGCCTCCCCCCTTCAGGACATCCCCTCTCCGGCTGCCCCGGGCTCGGTGCGCTCTCCAGGGTCACGGGGTCTTGGCTCCCACTTCCCCGGCCTGGGACGCCCCTCCCCTCCCCCCTCGGCAGGAGCCCTCGGAGCCGCCACGCCGGGGAGACCCTCCCAATGTGGGCCAAGACAACCGAGTGCCCCCCTGGGCTCCAGGCCAACTCGGCGGGCACTGCCACGGCCTGTGCCCCGCTGCCCGCTCCGTGCCCCCACACCTGCGTCCCGAGCTCCAACCGGGCCCGCACACGCCCACACACGCCCGCACCCAAAACGCACTCGGCCCAGGTGCACCGAGCGCGCGCCGGCTTTCTTGCGCACCCACAAGCACAGACACCCCGTGGACACGCCCCCAGGTGCACTCCCGGAGACCCAGGAATCTACCTGCCGGCTTTCCGGCGCTCGAAGCGGAGTCTTCCTCAGGGCTGAGGAGGAGCTTGCGGGCAGCGAGCCCGGCTCCCGCCGCCCCCAGGACGGTCCCGGCCAGAAAGCCGCGGAAAAAGCGCCCGGAACCAGCCAGACGAGAAACGGGAGCCGCCATAGCTCCCGCCAGATCGGTTTGTTATCAGCGCGTATGCGCAAGGCGGGACCGAACTGGAAAACCGCGATTCCTCAGCTCACGCTGGCCCTGTCAATCAGCCGGGGCGCATGCGCTCTGCCCGGCCTAGTCGCCAAATTGTAGCGTCATCATCCGCGCCCTCGAGAATGCGTAAATAGAACGTGAAGCTTCTGCCTAACGTATATCCGCCCTTAATTTGCCAAGGAGCATGCGTAAAGCGAAGCCTAAAGCCTACCGCCCCACCCCCGCCTCCCACCCCACCCCCAACCAAAGGAGCTCATTTAGAAATCCTCACGCGTACATAGAACGAGCAGACTGCGGATAAAACTGCCCAAGAGCCCGGCTAGAGCCACCGCCCTGGACTGCGGCAGAGAGGAGCGAGAGCGCATGCGTGTCTCCGGCTGCAGCTTCCCCGCTCCTTTTTTCCTCGGCCCCTACTGGCTCCAAGGGGAATGACAGCAAAACTGCAGCACCCGCTAGAGTCCTTAGAGCTCCCGGCGCGGGCGCTTTCTGCTGCCCCGCCCCGCGAGCGCCTTCTCTCCCCGAGACTGTGGCAGGAAAATGCTTCTCTCCTCACCCCCATTTGGCAGGTGGAGAAACTGAGGCAGACAGCGGTTAGGGGCTTGTCTGGGATCCTCCGCCAGGAAGGGTCCGAGACCCCTTTTCAGCCCCTCCCCCACCCTCTCCAGCCTCCCGCTAGCCAGCCCTTCTTAGCCGCCTGCAAGTTATAAGGGAGCGGGAAGGCTCGGGTTCGAGACCCACCCAACCCTAGCCGGGGAGCCCTGCCCCAGCCCGGCAACTGAGCCTCAGAGAGAGGGAGGGGGAGGGGTATCTGAGTGGGGTCTGTAGAGCCCCAAGGAACTTGTGAGGCTGCCTATTGCGATGACGTCATGGGTCCAGACCCTGCAGCAGACGCCTGTTGCTCAAAGGAGATGACGTCATGCGTGGCGAGTTTTCAGCCCCCCAGGAATGCTGGGCAGCCTCGGGTCCCTCTGAACCATTTCCTTTTTTCTCCCCAAAACTTGCCCTAAATTTCCTGCTTGAGAGCTTCTGTCCCTGCAGAGTTTGGGTTTCTGAAATCTTTCCTAACCCTTCGGGTTCTGGTCTTCCAGAGCCCGGGTGGGGGAGAGAGGGAACAGAACCGGGCTCGGGTTCTTTCTTTCCCGACCGGGGCGGGGGGGAGGGGCGAGGGGCCCGCAAGTTCGTCTGAGAAACCTGGGGAGACTCAGGCTCGCCTCCCGCTCTCCCGCGTGATTCCGAACACGCAGCCCCGCGGCAGAGTCCCGAGTTTCACGCGCGCCCCGCCGCCCACAGCACGGGGGGAAGGGCGCGTTTGATCGGGATTTAGGTTCCCAGAGTGTCCTCACAGCTTCACCACAACTTATGAAGGGGGGTCACTCCCCCCCAGCTCCCCTCATTTGCACGCCAGCGCCCCCTCCGGTGAAGGAGACCGGACCCTGGGCTTCCCTCCGCCTCCTCTGCCTGGGAGCAAGTCAAAGCCCGCTCTCCCGGGCCAGTGCCGAGCCTGCCCCTCCCCCCGCCGGGAAGCCGGGGCGCCGCGCGCCGCAGCCGGGCCTCCCGCTCCCCGCCGCTGCCGCGGGCCTCCGCCTCCCCGAGCACCGTTACTCCCATCTTTAGCGGTCCCACACCGCGCCTCTCAGAGTCCGCTTCCCTCACCCCGCCCCTCTGCGCCGGGGCCCAGGCTGTTTCTCGCGTGGTCCTGTCCGGTTTTTAAATGATACTTGTGTGGGTCAACCTGCCGTGGGGGGGAGGGGACAACTTAGAACAGGGGCTTTGGCAGTTGTCAGTGCTGCAAAATCCCCCATGCTGCGTCTGGTAAATAAAAACTATTAAAAAAGGTACTTGGGCAGGACCCTCGTTTCGGAGACGCAAAGACTAAGTCCCAGAAGAGTGAAATCACTTCCTCGGGGTCTCGGGTTACTGCCCTTGAGCACGAAGAAGAGCAGAACGGAACGACTTGTCGGAGGCAAAGTCCAGGGTGTCCATTTTCTGGGCTTTTCTTCCTCTCTGCTGGTTTTTCTCTTTTGTTCTCAGTTTTCTCAACATGATTCATAAAGAAATGTGTACATAAAAATCAACATACGTGAAATACGGGGCCTCTATTGGATTTAACGTGTATTTTAACGTTTAGCTTGTAGGGGACTGCCTGCCAGCCGGGGGAGGGGCGGGGGAAGGAGGGAAAAATTGGGACAGGAGGTTTGGCAAGGGTTAATACGGGAAAATTGCCCGTGCCCGTGTTTTGTAAACAAAAAGCTCTGATAATAAAAAAGTAATACCCACGAATAACCAGAAAAATAAGACAACTCAACAATGTTTGGGGGTTGGGCTGTTTTTTAAAGCACAATGTGTTCAGTTGTGACTAGGAGCAGCACAAGGTTTCAGCACAGGTGGGGAGGACTAGTCTGTGGGTGCACCTGGAGAGGAGGAGGAGGAGGGAGAAGGAGGGGGAGGAGGAGGTGGGGGGAGGAAGAAGGGAATGGAGGAGGAGGAAGAGAGGAGGAGGAGGAAGAGAGGAGGAGGAGGGAGGAGGAGGAGGAGGGGAGAAAGAGGAGGAGGAGGGGGAAGGGCAGGAGGAGAGGAGAGGAGGAGGAGGGGGGGAGAAAGAGGAGGAGGAGGGGGAGGAAGAAGAGGAGGAGGGGGAAGAGGAGGAGGGGGAGGAGGAGGGGGAAGGGGAGGATCATCTCCTGTTTCTGATGAGTTCCTGCCATTCCACTTTGCTCACAGAGCCCAACCCCCCAGGCTGGAGAGTCAGGGCCATATCTCATGATTGATTCCTCACAGAGATCCTGAGGATGTCCTTGCATCCCTTCTGATCTGCACGGGAGCACTCCCCCTCCTCCCCCGGCCCAGTTCTCTGTGAAAGGGTCTTTGAGCAAAGGCACTTTGGGCATCCAAACCCGGGGCCAGCCCCTGGAGATGCGCTCTCTGCTGTGGGGTTTCAGTGCTCGGCAGGCCAGGTGGGAGAGAGAATTCAGCTGGCCCCTAGTCTGTTTCCATCAGCATTAACCAGCTTGATATTCTCCGTAAGTCACCTAGGAATAAAGCCTCCAACTTGAATGTAATTTTCACTAATTGTTCACCAAGGCGCCTCCACAAGAATGCTGGAAAGTCGCCTCCCTTCAGTTTTACTCAGAGACCAAACCAACCCGGCTTTCATACAGAGAGTCCCTTCTCAGCCTCTGATAGGTCTTGGGGGACAGCTCTTCTTGCCTAAAGTGAGGAGAGGCAGAGACATTCCTTGCTTCTCCCAACCCCAGACCCTGATGACGTGTCATTTTTGCTTATTTTAGCCTATGTATCATATTGCAACCAGTGGAGGCCCACATTTTGTATAATGTCAGGGAATAAATCTGGTATGAAACCCTGTAACGCAAGGAAGGGGCGTCTTCGATCCTGAGGAAGATCTGAGGTCCATTCACCGGAGGGGCCCATGGACCCCTAGTAAAGTGTCGTTGCTTCAGAGTTCTGTGTCCATCTCTTTGTGCGATGGACAATCGTAATCCCCACAGGATTGACACCCCACGTAGGCCTGCAATGTGCAGCCTCCAACCCCTGTAGGCCAGCCCCTGCAAGGACCCAAAAAGGAAGGGCAGGGGTCCAATTTTCATCAATGGCAGCCCAGCTCTGGGACATCTGACTCCCCTCACTGTTTGCAGCCAAATTCTTTGAATTTAAGATTAATCTCATCAAAATTGGTGAGTCTACCTTAATTTACCCTAAATTCAAGAAAGGTCCCTCTTTTTTTTTTTTTTTTTTTTCCAGATGAACTGCTATATACTGAAGTCTCATAGGATAATTGCAGGGTTTTTGGTTTTGTTTTTTTTTAACAAATGAATAATACCTTACTCTTATCTCTATGAAATTTCATCAGATTCAATGGTTCTTAATGTTCTCTCCAATAAAGATATGCTGGCAAAAAAATTCATCAGATTCAATGGTGCTTAATGTTCTTTCCTATAAAGATATGTTGGCAAAAAAAGAAAAAAGGAAAAAAAAAAGAAAGAAAGAAAAGATTTCTCACTTTAAGGGAAAGTAGTATAAATTTTGTTTACTATTCACTTATAAAGGACTTTGACTGATTTTTTAGGACCCTAGGAATTAAGCCCAGAAATTAAGGCTTGGAAGTTTTGAAATATTTGCCAAAACAAATCCCTGAATATTAGTGTTAGATATAGAAAAGTCTCCCAAAATGGCAGAATTCAGATAATCAAAGGACAGTGAAGGGGACAGTCTCTGGCATCTTCAGTGGAGAACTTCTCAGAGGGAATAAGTCCAAGGGTGGGTACCTCAGTAAGCTAATCCAGTTCTCTCTGGAGAAGTTCCCTCAAGGAATGCCAGTTCTGGTTGGGGATCCCCCAGGAGAAATGGGATTAGGTGTAAGAGAATAAATGCATCCTACAGCATCCCCATTGGGACTAGGGTGGACTCCCTTTCTGAGGATAACCAAAGAAAGAGCTATTAAGCTATACAAAGTTTGGTTTGAAAATACAAAGGGTCTAGAGAGCCTTTAACATTTAGGTCAAAGCATGGAACTTCTGATTACTTAGAAAGTTATGGAATTTTATTGAACAATCTTCCCAAATCACCTTAGAGTAAATGAATTACAAGCCATTCTCCAATTGATAAATGATCAAAGGATATGAACAAACAATTTTCAGATGAAGAAATTAAAAGTATTTCTAATCATATGAGAAAGTGTTCTAAATCACTACTGATCAGAGAAATGCAAATTAAGACAACTCTGAGATACCACTACACACTTGTCAGATTGGCTAAGATGACAGGAAAAGATAATGACGAATGTTAGAGGGGATGTGGGGAAACTGGGACACTGATACATTGTTGGTGGAGTTGTGAAAGAATCCAGCCATTCTGGAGAGAAGTTTGGAACTATGCTCAAAACGTTATCAAACTGTGCATATCTTTTGATCCAGCAATGTTTCTATTGGGTTTGTATCCCAAAGAGATCTTAAAGGAGGGAAAGGGACCCCCATGTGCAAAAGTGTTTGTGGCAGTCCTTTTTGTAGCGGCCAGAAACTGGAAACTGAGTGGATGCCCATCAACTAGAGAACGGCTGAATAAGTTATGACATATGAATGTTGTGGAATATTATTGTTCTATAAGAAATGATCAGCAGGATGATTTCAGAGAGGCTTGAAGAGACTTTCATCAACTGATGCTGAGTGAAATGAGCAGAACCAGGAGATCATTATATACTTCAACAACAAGACTAGACGATGATCAATTCTGTCAGATGTGGCTCTCTCCAACAATGAGATGAATCAAACCAATTCCAATGATCCTGCGATGGAGAGCCATCTGCACACAGAGAGAGGACTGTGGGAACTGAGTGTGGTTCACAACATAACATTCTCACTCTTTTGATGTTGTTCATTTGCATTTTATTTTCTTTCTCATTTTTTTTCTGGTTTGATTTGATTTTTCTTGTGCAACTAGATAATTGTATAAATGTCTGCATATATTTCTGCCATGTTTAGGTAGGATAAATGAATTATTGATATTGCTAAATCTTCATCAGTTTCAGCTTTTTGTTCTGTGATTATACTTTGGCAAAAAGTATAGCAAAATGGAACTTTAACTAGGTCTTCTATTTATGAGGGAATTGTTCTAAATCCAAAGTACACTTTAAATAGGTGAACCCAAATAACAAATAAGATTAAAGTAATTTTGTCTTGTTGCTAAATTATATGTTTCATTGAAAAGATGCTAAAAGCAGTAACATAATAAGGAAACCAAAGAATATATTAGATTGACAACAAGACCTCAGCTACAAGATGGTCATAAGTTATATACTTAATAAAGAAGACAGGTAAGAGCTTCAAAATCCCTTAGAGAAAAATTTAGGAGAATTTCAGGTCTGATTTAATGTAGTATCTTGTTATGTGTTCTATGTGTATCTATTTTGTAAATGATGAAGCTAAATTTAGGAATAGTTAGTTCTTTACTTCAGATTTGAAGGGACCTTATAGAATAAGAAAAATAAAAGAAGAGGAATAAGTTTTTGTTTTAATTATCTATGTTATTCATTCTTTGTGTGAACTCATAGCCAACAGGTGTTTTATCTATGCCATTTTTTTTCGTGCGATCAACCAGTAGAAACATGCTATAAAAATAAATAAATAAATAAACTTTCTAAAAAACTGTTCAAAAGAGGACAAAAGCTCTCTTTCTCCCCCCCTTTCCACCACTAGCCATTGGAGAGTGCTGAGTGAAAAAACAGAAATTAATTATAAACTAAAAAAATTGTTGGAAACCAAATTTGTAAAAAGGAATAATCAAATTTCTTCCATTTCTAAATTGTAATTTGGTTGTTTGTTTTACAAAGTATTTTGTTTTTATAATTGTATTTTATTTTTCCAAATCCATGTATATATAGTCTTCAACATTCATTTTTGCAAAACTTTGTGTTCCAAATTTTTCTCCCTCCCTAAGACAATAATCAATCTGTTATAGATTAACCATGTATAATTCTTTTAAACATATTTTCATATAATTTATATTGTGCAAGAAAAATCAGATCAAAAGGGGGCAAATAACATAAGAAAAAAAACAAGCAAATAGCAACAAAAAAGTGAAGATATTATGCTTTGATATACAGTCTTCATGGTTCTCTTTCAAGATGCAGATAGAACTTTCCATCCCAAGTTTATTGAAATACCTTGAATCACCTAGTTGTTGAAAAACAAACAAACAAACAAAAAGTCCATCACAGCAGATCATCACATGATCTTGCTGCAATTGTATACAATGTTCTCTTGGTTCTGCTCACTTCACTGAGCCTCAGTTCATATAAGTCTTTACAGGCCTTTCTGAAATCATCCTGCTGATTGTTTCTTTTTTTTAAAATTAAAGCTTTTTATTTTCAAAATATATGCATGAATACTTTTCAACATTCACCCTTACAAAACCTTGTGTTCCAAATTTTTTCCCTCCTTTTTCCTACCCCTCCCCAATGGCAAGTAACCCAATATATGCTAAATATGCAAATCTTCTTAAATATATTTCCACAAATGTTATAATGTACAAGAAAAATCAGATAAAAAAGAAAAAAATTAAGAAAGAAAACAAAATGAAAGCAAATGACAAGAAAAAGAGTGAAAATACTATGTTGTGATCCACACTCAGTACCCACAGTCCTTTCTCTGGTCTGCTAATCATTTCTTACAGAACAATAATATTCCATAACATTCATATCCCATAATTTATTCAGCCATTCCCCAACTGATGGGGAAATCCACTTAATTTCCAGTTTCTGGCCACCCTAAAGAGGGCTGCCACAAACATTTCTGCACATGTGGGTCCCTTTCCCTCCTTTAAGATCTCTTTGGGATACAGGCCCAAGAGAGACCCTGCTGGACAAGGGTATGCACAATTTGATAGCCCTTTGGGCATAGTTCCAAATTGCTCTCCAGAATGGTTGGATCATTTCACAATTCCACCAACAATGCATTAGTGTCCTCGTACAAAGTATTTTGATAAATTTTTGTGGCACTATCAAAAGTTTTAGAGTTTAATAAAGACAACAAAAAAATTTTAATATACCATTTATCCTTAAAAGGAATATTTAAAATAATTTAAATTGAAATTTTCATTTTGAGAACTTTTTCATTAGTCAGATATGTCCAGGAGACAATCCATAAAATAGAAATTCAGAGAAGTAGTAAAATAAGAAAAATTTGGGGAATAATAGATGACTTTAGGGAAAAAAAAAAAAAAACTCTTCAAATCACTATTGATCAGAGAAATGCAAATTAAGACAACTCTGAGGTATCATTACACACCTGTCAGATTGGTTAAGATGACAGGAACAAATAACGATGAATGTTGGAGGGGCTGTGGGAAAACTGGGACACTGATGCATTGTTGGTGGAGTTGTGAAAGAATCCAACCATTCTGGAGAGCAATCTGGAATTATGCCCAAAAAGTTATCAAAATGTGCATACCCTTTGACCCAGCCATACTACTACTGGGCTTATACCCCAAGGAACTACTAGAGAAGGGAAAGGGTCCTGTATGTGCCAAAATGTTTGTGGCAGCCCTTTTCATAGTGGCTAGAAGCTGGAAGATGAATGGATGTCCATCAATTGGAGAATGGTTGGGTAAATTATGGTATATGAAGGTTATGGAATATTATTGTTCTATAAGAAATGACCAACAGGAGAAATACAGAGAGGCTTGGAGAGACTTACATCAACTGATGCTGAGTGAAACGAGCAGAACCAGAAGATCATTATACACTTCAACAATGATACTGTACGAGGATGTATGGTGATGGAAGTGGATTTCTTCAACATAGAGAAGAACTAATCCAATTCCAATTGATTAATGATGGACAGAACCAGCTACATCCAGAAAAGGAACACTGGGAAATGAATGTAAACTGTTATTTTTACCTTCTGAATCCAATTCTTCCTGTGCAACAAAAAATTCGGTTCTACACACATATATTGTATCTAAATTATACTGTAATATATTTAACATATATAAGACTGCTTGCCATCTGGGGGAGGGGGTTGGGGGAGGAAGGGAAAAAATCTGAATAGAAGTAAGTGCAAGGGATAATGTTGTAAAAAATTACCCATGCATATGTACTGTCAAAAAATGTAATAATTATAAAATAAAATAAAAAATTAAAAAAAAAAAAAACTCTTGTAAGTTTAAATAATTTGACAACGCAAATTTTTAAAAGGAAAAATATTTATTAAGTCTGAAGAAGTTTCAGTTAAACAATCTCTAAGTCTGAAGTTTTGGGATATCAATCTTTGAAGTGGGTTTTAATTTTAGTGTGGAATAAAGGTATATTTTAAAATACTTAAAGTTGGGGTATTTTAGTAAGAATTTTTATATAATTAGAAGACAGAAGTAAATCTTAGATGATCTTCAGAAAAGAGTAAATGTGGGTAAAATTAGAATTCATTTGCCCATCTGTTATTTACTGATTTTAAACAACCAATCTGAGGATACCAAGCAAGTCCTGATTGGACCTCCCAATTGAAGATAATTCACAAAGTGCTCCCAAACTTGTTTTAAAATCAGAAAAGTACTGAAGGTAAGTGAAATGTAAAGCTACTACTGAAGTTTAAATCAATGATTTAGGTAAATTAGAAATACAGTAAAACTTAAATTGAAATCACTTCTTCAATGAAAATAAGTTCAAATTGTATAAATAAAACTATGGGAAATTAGGGGAAAAGTTATGGAAAATAGAATTGAACAAGAGTATGTAGAAAATATAAACATAGGAATAATTCAAGTGCATGAACATCTAAGAGAGGATACTCAGATTACAAAAGATCAAATTAAAATGAGTAATTGGCTTGTAGAAGTATAAAATATTGAAGGGGAAAAAATTTCAAATTATTTTAGAACAAATAAACATTTTATAGAGTGAAATAAGGAAATTTATACTATAAAAATTTTTATCATTTGTAACTTTGCAAAATCATAAAGCACACAGTGATTTGGAATCTCTACTAATTGATACCTTACAATAGGTTAAGTTAAAAAGGGAACTTAATTTTTGAATGATTTGAAAAGTAATAGGGGGAAAACATGAGAAACACAACCTCCACCAGACAGTTTTAAGTAATTGAAGTAAGTTTTAAGTAATACAATTAAGAAATACAAACTATATAAAGGAAAAATATGCTTTAATAAAAATAGAAACTTTAATTGAATAAATTGTTATGCTTCAAATAAAAGGATCTGTCTAATTTAAATCATTCTCATATATAGTAAATCAGAAATGACCCGACCTGCGGATCTCGAACTAAGGGGGTCTGAAGCCACGTGCAACCTGTAAGCAAAGCTAGTAAGGCAACAACCTGGGAATGGGTGAAGAAAGCAAGAGGCGGAGACAACTCTATGCAAAGCAGAATAGCTCATTTATTGAAGGAAAGTACAAGGCTTATATATGTTTCCAGAGTATAGGTTTGAAAAAACAGTTCTGTGACTATGTGACTAGGGGAACGTTTGATGATTAAGGAACATCTGGTGGTAGATATGTGTGACCTTGTGATATTTTATGGCAGGATGCTCTCAGGCTAAGAAAGAATGCTTTATTGTTAACACCTGGGCTTTATGACCTTCAAGGCAGGATGTTCTCATGCTTCACTGTATTGCTTATCAGTTCTTGGTATTTGGGGTGTGGGGCAGGGGCTCCAGCACAGAAAGATATTGATGATGTTAAGCCCTGAAATTTGAAATCTTTGGCAGTGATTGGCCTTTGTGGAAGTTGAAATTTTTAAAATATTGAAAAACATTTCATTTAAATGAAAATTCCAAACATGGAAACTACAGTTTTAGAAACTTTATCAAAAATTTGTAAAAGAAAGAGGCCATTGTGTCCCAAAGAGATCATAAAAAAGGGAAAAGGACCCACATGTGCAAAAACGGCTGCCATTTTTGTGCTGACAAGGAACGGAAGCTTAATGAATGCCATCAGTTGGTGAAAAAGATATGGTATATGAATGTAATGGAATATTATTGTTCTATGAGAAATGATCAGGAGATCGATTTCAGAGAGGCTGGAGAAGCTTACATGAACTGATTCTGAGTGAATAGAACCAGGAGAATATCAAGAACATCGTACATGGCAACAAGAAGATTATACACAGATCAACTCTGACAGACATGACTCTTCAACAGCCAGGGGATTCAGGCCATTTCCAACAGTCTTATGATGGAGAGAGCCATCTGCACCCAGAGATAGACTGTGGGGACTGAGTGTGGATATTTTCATTTTTTTCATTTTCATTTTTTATTGTTTACGTTCATTTTGGGTTTTTTTCTCATTTTTTTCCTTTTTGATCTGACTTTTCTTGTGCAGCACGATAATTGTGGAAATTTGTATAGAAGAATTGCACATGTTCAACCTATATTGGATTACTTGCCATCTAGGGGAGGGATTAGGGAGAAAGGAGGGAGGAAAAATTTTTGGAACTCAAGGTTTTGCAAGGGTGAATGTTGAAAACTATCTAGGCATCTGTTTTAAAAATAAAAAGCTTTAAAAATAAAAAAAAAAGGATTAAAAAATAAAATAAAGAAGTGGTTAAGAATCAGGATCTTTGACAGTGAGGAAGCACTAAAATGGAAGTTGCCTTTGAGACAGCTGTTTAGTGTTCCATTAAGAATGAATAATAAAGAAGAAAGAAAGAAAAGTAACTTACTGTTGTGGAAAGAATAGCAGAGAACCTGTTAGGGCACTAATACAAGTGACATTCCTGTGCCATAGTTGGGTTTTGGCCAATCCCCTTTGGGCAGCCAAAAAGTAGCTAGATAAATACTTTTAGAGCATGAAAGTGGTTAACTCTGAGGAGGTAGATGATTTATTCTCCAGTCATCCTGCTTACTGACAGCTGTGATACCTACAGAGAGGAACTTGTGGGGCTGAATGAGTTGTTTTGGGGTCTATTTGCCTAGCACTTACAAAAACTATGTGATTGTAGTTAATCCTAATTGCCCAGAGGCCCTTAAAGAAGCTTATATGAATTGTGATGTATAACTAAAGAACCAAAAGGAGATCTACTAAAGGAATTAAGTATTAAGAAGAAAAAAAGAGTAGTATTATATAAGAATATAAGGAATGTAAGAATGAATTGATGGGTAAAGAAAGGTGGAGTTGGTTTGCCCTGACAGCATAAATTCAAGGTTTGAAAGTAAATGATTTGGGAGTTCTGAAAAGGCGATTTTAGGGAGGGTCTTAACCCCATTGAAATGAAAAAAGATTAAGGAATTTTTTTAAAGCAATGACCTTTGATGGTTGCTGCCTATCTCCCTTTTCCTAAGCAATGTAAGACAACAGACTAAGTTTCATAAAGTGCATGTAAATTAATTGATTGACAAAGGTTTATCTCTTTGTTGTGGTTTAAATAGTTATGCTAAAGGGCTGACAACTTAGAAAATTGATAGAAATTCATTCGGGTATTTAGTAATTCAAAGAACTAAAAAAAGCAAAAATAGACAGTTGGGAGTATCACCATGAATTTTTTTTTTTTTTTTTAATATAAGCCAACTAGCTGTGCCCAACCTAAAACTATATTATAAAGCAGTGGTCATCAAAAACCATTTGGTACTGGCTAAGAAATAGAATAGTCAATCAGTGGAATAAGTTAGGATCACAAGACAAAATAGGCAATAACTATAGCAATCTAGTGTTTGACAAACCCAAAGAACCTAGCTTTTGGGATAAGAATTCACTTTTTTTTTTAACAAAAACTGCTGGAAAAAATGGAAACTATTTTGGAAGAAATTAGGGCTCAACCCACACCTAACACCACATACAAAGATAAGATCTAAATGGGTTCATGATTTAGACATAAAGAGTGATATTAAAAGCAAATTAGAAGAACATAGGATAATTTACCTCTCAAATCTGTGGAGAAGGAAGGAATTTGGAACCCATAATTGAACACCAGATAGACAATTTTGATTATATTTAGTTTGAAAGTATTTGTACAAACAAAACGAATGAAGACAAGATCAGAAGCGAAGCAAGAAACTGGGAAAACATTTTTACATTCAAGGGTTCTGATAAAGGCCTCATTTCTAAAAGATATAGAGAATTGACTCAAATTTTTAAGAATCTAAGCCATTCTCCAATTGATAAATGGTCAAAGGATATGAACAGACAATTTTCAGATGAAGAAATTGAAACTATTTCTAGTCATATGAAAAGGTGCTCTAAATCACTATTGATCAGAGAAATTAAAATTAAAACAACTCTGAGATACCACTACACACCTCTCAGATTGGCTAAGATGACAAGAAAAGACAAAGACAAATGTTGGAGGGAATGTGGGAAAACTGAGACACTGATACATTTTTGGTGGAGTTGTGAACAGATCCAGCCATTGTGGAGAACAATAAAGAATTATGCCCAAAGGGCTATCAAACTGTACATACCCTTTGACCCAGCAGTGTTTACTACTGGGCTTATATCCTAAAGAGATCTTAAAGAAGGGAAAGGAAGCTGTATGTGTAATAGTATTTGTGGCAGCCCTTTTTGTAGTGGGCAGAAACTGGAAACCGAGTGGATGCCCATACATTGGAGAATGACTGAGAAAAATGTGGTATATGAATGTTATGGACTATTATTGTTCTGTAAGAAATGAACAGCCGGATGGTTTCAGAAAAGCTTGCAGAGACTTAAATGAACTGATGCTGAGTGGAGTGAGCAGAACCAGGAGATCGTTGTAAACAGCAACAACAAGAGTGAACTATGATCAATTCTGATGGACATGACTCCTTTCAGCAATGAGTTGATTCAAGCTAGTTCCAACAGACTTGTGGAAAGAACCATCTGCATCCAGAGAGAGGGACTGTGGGAACTGAATGTGAATCACAACATAGTATTTTCATCTTTTTAGTTGCTGTTTTCTTGATTTTTGTTTTCTTACTCATTTACTTTCTTTTTTTTATCTGATTTCTCTTGTGCAGCAAGAGAATTGTATAAATATTTATACCTATTGGATTTAACATATATTTTAACATGTTTAACATATATTGAATTCCTTGCCATCTAGAGGAGGGGGTGGGGGAAGGAGGAGAAAATCTGAAACACAAGGCTATGCAAGGGTCGATATTGCCAAATTATCTCTTCATATGTTTTGAAAATAAAAAGCTTATTTAAATTATATATATATATATATATATATATATATATATATATATATATATATATATATATATATAAAAGCCAATTAAAATTATAGGAATCTTGTGCAAAATGAAGTTTAGTTATTGCCACTAATGATAAATCAAAATTGACTGGAGTGAAACTATAGTAATGGTATTAGAGAATCTAATCAATCCTTGTACATACAAAAGGGATAATAAATATTTATATTTGTTTCCCAGGATTGTTGGGAGAAAAACCTAGTTGTGAAGTACTTAACACATTGTGTGGTTTGTAAAGGATGAGCATTGTATTGCTCAGTCCTTGTAGGAATACAATTAAAATAAAATACTATCCCATTTATAAGTACTTTTCTTCTTGGCATAGAATATTTTTAAAATGAGAAATTACAGATTAAACATTTTAAAGTATTGCTAAAAACAGGCTCTTAAGCAACTTTCTTTTCTTTTTTATGGTAATTTTATTTTATTTCTTTTTAAATAATAGCTTTTTATTTTCAAAATATATTCAAAGATAATTTTCAATATTCACCCTTGCCCTTGTGTTCTAAATTCTTTCTGGCGCTCCTTCTCCTCACCCCTCCCCTAGACAGCAAGTAATTCAATATATGTCAAACATGTGCAAGTCTTCTACACATATTTTCACATTTATCATGCTACATAAAAAAATCAGATCAAAAAAGCAAAATAATGAGAAAAAAACCAAAAGCAAGGAAACAACAACGAAAAAGGTGAAAATACTATGTTGTGATTCATATTCAGTTCCCACAGTCCTCTCTGTGGATGCAGATGGCTTTCTCCATAAGTCTATCGGATGAATCACCTCATTGTTGAAGAGAGCCATGTCCATTGGAATTGATCGTCATATAATCTTGCTGTTGCTGTGTACAATGATATCCTGGTTCTGCTCACTTCACTCAGCATCAGTTCCTGTAAATCTCTCCATGCTTCTGTGAAATCATCCTGCTGCTCATTTCTTACAGAACAATAATATTCCATAACATTCATATACCACAATTTACTCAGTCATTCTCCAATTGAGGGGCATCCATTCAGTTTCCAATTCCTTGCCACCACAAAGAGGGCTGCCACAAACATTTTTACACATGTAGGGCCCTTTCCCTCCTTTAAGATCTCTTTGGGATACAGGTTCAGTAGTAACACTGCTGTGTCAAAGGGGATGCACATTTTGATAGCCCTTTGGACATAATTCTTTATTGTTCTCCACAATGGTTGGATCAGTTCACAGTTCCACCAATAATGTATCAGTGTCCCAGTTTTCCCACATCCCCTCCTCCAGCATCATTATCTTTTGCTGTCATCTTAGCCAATATGAGAGGTGTGTAGTGGTGTCTCAGAGTTGCCTTAATTTGCATTTCTCTGATCAATAGTGATTTAGAGCACCTTTTCTCGCATGACTAGAAATGGTTTCAATTTCTTCATCTGAAAATTATCTGTTCATATACTTTTGCCATTTATCAATTGGAGAATGGCTTGAATGCTTATAAATTTGAGTCAATTCTCTATATACATTATAAATGAGGTCTTTATCAGAGAGCTCTTGGATATAATTTTTCCCCTAGTTTTCTGCTACCCTTCTAATCTTGTCTGCATTAGTTTTGCTTGTACAAAAACATTTTAACTTAATATAATCAAAATTATCCAGTTTGTATTTCATAATGTTCTCTAATTCTTCTTTGGCCATAAATTCCTTCCTTCTTCACAGATCTGAGAGGTAAACTATCTCTTGTTCTCCTAATTTGCCTTAAACAACTTTCAAGACATAAAAAAGTCAGGCACTTAGTCCCACATAAAATGTCATGAGTAATAAAATAAATGACTCTATGAAGTGATAAGTTTGAAAAGCATTTAGCTAAATTATTATCACCTGACTGGAGATATTTTAAATTTTAAAAAGCCAAGAGAAGCTGTTAAAGCAAGCTTCTTCCTTTTTTCAATCTGAATACATTTATATCATCAATACATCTGTTACATGATTCCTGGAGGATATTTTGTTCAAAAAAAATTAGGAAAGGATAATCACGATAGTAAATGACTTGCTGTTGGTAGAGAAACATGGTCAAATCCTTTGTGTCTGAGGCTCCTTGGGATGAGCCCTATGATAGATTATTGTGGAATCTGCTGCCACACTGCCAGTTGAGAAAGTAGGGCCTTCCCACTCAAAATAGCAAAATGAAACTTTTGAATAAGTGGGTCTCGTGTGGGATCATTTGGAAGCTTATTTGGTGCTATTCCTTGGAACCAATATTCACTGTGTGTGAACTGGTGGTGAAGAAGTGGAAAGAGCAGTACAAGGCTCACTCAGGGCTCTTGGGTCTGGGGAGAAAGGGAAGCCCCTCCTCTCCAGGTAAATTCTTTTAGTTGGCAAGTTCTTTAGTAGCAAGTTCTAAGGCCTGAATGAACTAGCCACTAGCACTAGTGCACTACGAGGCACTATCCTAGCCCCCCAGGGATAGCAGAGTCAGTCAAAGAAGAGGGGCTCACTCCAGATCCCACCCCAATGGCAACTTCCATGACAGTCCCTTGTCCAACTTGTGGGGTTTTAATCGGTTTCCCTTTCAAGTCCCAGCCACTAGGGGCCCTCTGCTAGCTTGTACCCCTCTTGGAGCTCTTACAGAAAAAGAGGGGTTCTGTACCCAAGTCAGTCCTTGAATAGTCCCTAAAGCCACACTTCCTTTTGACTCCACAGTTTTCACGGAGAAAATTGTGCCCAGGTGGGACCCACTTGTCTACACCGACTCCCCTGGGGGACCCCTCTCCCTGTCACCCCTCTGTATTCTAGGTGCTCCCTTTGGCTTTGTCCACAGACCAGAGTGGGGAAGAATGGTGGGGAAGACATTCTAGATGAGACTTTGAGGCTAATCTAGGAGAAGAAATAATCATGATTTAGCCCCAGGTGGTAATTAGTGGAATGCTGCAGTTTGAAGAACTGTCTCTTGGGACTTGAATCTGCAGCTATTCTCAGCCTTGCATCCGGGTAGAAACGTCCCACCCTTCACAAAGGGAAATGCCACAGGCCCCTGAAGACTGCCCGGGTGGAGGCCTGTCTCTGGGACTGTCAGGAGAACAGCCCAGAGAAGGCACAAGTAGGAAGCTCCTGTCCTGGCCCCATCTTGGTAACTAAGACATTTTCCTCCTGGTGAATGCTGAGCCTGGCAACGCCATCCTGTCATCTAATTGGCTGCCTGTGACTCATACCTGCAATCCAACAGAACTGATGCTGCTGCTGTCATCCAGGAGACTGCCTGTGACTCACACCTATGGTCCCAAGCCCTGTCCCTGCCTTTCTCCAGAGAGAAAAGCCACTGAGAAGGGCAGGGAGCAAGCAAGATGAAACTAATTGGGGACTCGTGATTAAGTCCTACCTGCCATGGGGAATCACAAACAATAGAGACCAAAAAGCCCATAATTTGTGGGTTATTTAATTTACAAAAAAAACATTCTCTCTAACATTCTTTCATTGTGAGATACTGGAGCAGCTACTGAATAAAAAAAGGGAGACAATTTTCAAAACTGGATTAACAATTTTACATGTAAAAGATTGTTTGAACCATTCATCCAATGGTATTAAGAGAGACAAAGATTCATTTTCTAATTTAGGCCCTCATGAGGCAAAAACTAAAATTCTCTGAAGTTTCAGGTGAATTATGTGTTCTTAATGATGATGATTCTTTTTTTTTATAATTTTTTCACAGTATATATGCATGAGTAATTTTTTTATAACATTATCCCTTGTATTCATTTTTCCAAAATTTCCCCTCCCTCCCTCTACTCCCTCCCCTAGATGACAGGCAATCCCATACATATTAAATGTGTTACAATATAACCTAGATACAATATATGTGTGTAAATCCCATTTTCTTGTTGCACATTAAGTATTAGATTCCGAAGGTATAAGTAACTTGGGTAGATAGACAGTAGTGCTAACAGTTTACATTCACTTCCCAGTGTTCCTTCTCTGGGTGTATCTACCTCTGTCCATCATTGATCAACTGGAAGTGAGTTGGATCTTCTTTATGTTGAAGATTTCCACTTCCATCAGAACACATCCTCATACAGTATTGTTGTTGAAGTGTACAGTGTTCTTCTGGTTCTGCTCATTTCACTCAGCATCAGTTGATGTAAGTCTCTCCAGGCCTCTCTGTATTCCTCCTGCTGCTCATTTCTTACAGAGCAATAATATTCCATAACCTTCATATACCATAATTTACCCAACCATTCTCCAATTGATGGACATCCATTCATCTTCCAGTTTCTAGCTACAACAAAAAGAGCTGCCACAAACATTTTGGCACATACAGGTCCCTTTCCCCTCTTTAGTATTTCTTTGGGATATAAGCCCAGTAGTAGCGCTGCTGGGTCAAAGGGTATGCACAGTTTGATAACTTTTTGGGCATAGTTCCAAATTGCTCTCCAGAATGGCCGGATTCTTTCACAACTCCACCAACAATGTATCAGTGTCCCAGTTTTCCCACATCCCCTCCAACATTCATCATTATTTGTTCCTGACATCTTAGCTAATCTGACAGGTGTGTAGTGGTATCTCAGAGTTGTCTTCATTTGCATTTCTCTGATCAGTAGTGATTTGGAACACTCTTTCATGTGAGTGGATATAGTTTCAATTTCATCATCTGAGAATTGTCTGTTCATATCCTTTGACCATTTATCAATTGGAGAATGGTTTGATTTCTTATAAATTAGGGTCAGTTCTCTATATATTTTGGAAATGAGACCTTTGTCAGAACCTTTAACTTTAAAAATATTTTCCCAATTTGTTACTTCCCTTCTAATCTTGTTTGCATTCGTATTATTTGTACAGAAACTTTTTAGTTTGATGTAATCAAAATCTTCTTTTTTTTGATCAATAATGATCTCTAGTTCTCCTCTGGTCATAAATTCCTTCCTCCTCCACAGGTCTGAGAGGTAGACTATTCTCTGTTCCTCGAATCTATTTATTATCTCATTCTTTATGCCTAAATCCTGGACCCATTTTGATCTTATCTTGGTATATGGCGTTAAGTGTGGATCCATATCTAATTTCTGCCATACTAATTTCCAGTTTTCCCAACAGTTTTTTCCAAATAATGAATTTTTGTCCCTAATGTTGGCATCTTTGGGTTTGTCAAAGATTAGATTGCTATAGATGTACCCTTTTTTGTCCTTTGTATCTAATCTGTTCCACTGATCTACAGGTCTATTTCTTAGCCAGTACCAAATGGTTTTGGTGACTGCTGCTATATAATATAGCTTTAGATCAGGTACACTTAGACAACCTTCCTCTGAGTTTTTTTTCATTAGTTCCCTTGCAATTCTCGACCTTTTATTCTTCCATATGAATTTTGTTGTTATTTTTTCTAGGTCATTGAAATAGTTTCTTGGGAGTCTGATTGGTATAGCACTAAATAAATAGATTAGTTTGGGGAGTATTGTCATCTTTATTATATTCGCTGGGCCTATCCAAGAGCACTGAATGTCTTTCCAATTATTTAAATCTGACTTTATTTTTGTGGCAAGTGTTTTGTAATTTTTCTCATATAATTCCTGACTTTTCTTTGGTAGATGGATTCCCAAATACTTTATACTCTCAACATTTGTTTGGAATTGAATTTCTCTTTGTATTTCTTGCTGTTGCATTTTGTTGGTGATATATAAAAATGCTGAGGATTTATGTGGATTTATTTTGTATCCTGCCACTTTACTAAAATTCTGAATTATTTCTGATAGCTTTTTAGCAGAGTCTTTGGGGTTCTCTAAGTATACCATCATGTCATCTGCAAAGAGTGATAGTTTGATTTCCTCATTTCCTACTCTAATTCCTTGAATCTCTTTCTCGGCTCTTATTGCCGAGGCTAGCATTTCTAGTACTATATTGAATAGTAATGGTGATAGTGGGCAACCTTGTTTCACTCCTGATCTTACTGGGAAAGGTTGCAGTTTATTTCTATTGCATATTATGCTTACTGATGGTGGTAAATATATGCTCCTGATTATTCTAAGGAATAGTCCATTTATTCCTATACTCTCAAGAGTTTTTAGTAGGAATGGATGTTGGATTTTGTCAAATGCTTTTTCTGCATCTATTGAGATGATCATATGGTTTTTATTAATTTGATTATTAATATGGTCAATTATACTAATAGTTTTCCCAATATTAAACCAACCCTGCATTCCTGGTATAAATCCTACTTGATCATAGTGTATTATCCTGGGGATGATTTTCTGAAGTCTTTTTGCTAATATCTTATTTAAGATTTTAGCATCAATATTCATTAAGGAAATTGGTCTATAATTTTCTTTCTCAGTTTTCGATCTACCTGGTATAGGTATCAGTACCATGTCTGTGTCATAAAAGGAGTTTGGTAGGACTCCTTCATCCCCTATTTTTTCAAATAATTTATATAACATTGGGGCTAATTGTTCTTTAAATGTTTGGTAGAATTCACATGTAAATCCATCTGGTCCTGGGGATTTTTTCTTGGGGAGTTGATTAATAGCTTGTTCTATTTCTTTTTCTGAAATGGGACTATTTAAGCAATTTGTCTCCTCCTCTGTTAATCTAGGAAGCCTATATATTTGGAGAAAGTCATCAATTTCACTTAAGTTATCAAATTTATTGGCATAAAGTTGGGCAAAGTAACTCATTATTATTTCTCTAATTTCCTCTTCATTGGTGGAAAGATTCCCCTTTTCATTTGTAAGACTAACAATTTGATTTTCCTCTTTCCTTTTTCTGATCAGATTTACCAAAGGTTTATCTATTTTATTGGCTTTTTCATAAAACCAACTCTTGGTTTTATTTATTAATTCAATAGTTTTTTTTACTTTCAATATTATTGATTTCTCCTTTTAATTTTTGTATTCTAAGTTTAATTTGTGGTTGGGGGGTTTTAATTTGGTCTTTTTCTAGCTTTTTAAGTTGCAGGCCCAATTCATTAATCTTCTCTTTCTCTATTTTGTTCAAATAAGCCTCTAAAGATATAAAATTTCCCCTTATTACCGCTTTAGCTGCATCCCAAAGATTTTGATATGATGTCTCATCATTGTCATTATTTTGGGTGAAATTATTGTTTCTATAATTTGATGTTTCACCCAGTCATTCTTTAAGATGAGATTATTCAGTTTCCAATTACTTTTTAGTCTATTTAACTCTAACTTCTTACTGAATGTAGTTTTCATTGCATTGTGATCTGAGAAGAAGGCATTTATTATTTCTGCCTTTCTACATTTAATTTTGAGATCTTTGTGTCCTAATATATGGTCAATTTTTGTATAGGATCCATGAACTGCTGAGAAGAAAGTATATTCCTTTCTATCGCCATTCAATTTTCTCCAAAGGTCTATCATACCTAGTTTTTCTAATGTTCTATTTACTTTTTTAATTTCTTTCTTATTTGTTTTGTGGTTTGATTTGTCTAAATCTGAGAGTGCAAGGTTGAGATCTCCCACTATTATAATTTTACTGTCTATTTCTTCTTGCAATTCTCTTAATTTTTCTTTTAGAAAGTTAGATGCTATACCACTTGGTGCATATATGTTTAGTATTGATATGGCTTCATTGTTTATGCTACCTTTTAGCAGGATATAGTTTCCTTCCTTATCTCTTTTAATTAGATCAACTTCTGCTTTTGCTTGATCTGAGATAAGGATGGCTACCCCTGCTTTTTTGGCTTTACCTGAAGCATAATAGATTCTACTCCAACCTTTTACCTTTACTCTATATGTATCTCCCTGCTTTAAGTGTGTTTCCTGTAAACAACATATTGTAGGGTTCTGATTTTTGATCCAGTCTGCTATCCGTCTCCGTTTGATGGGAGCGTTCATCCCATTCACATTTACAGTTAAAATTACTAATTCTGTATTTCCTGCCATCATATTATCCCCTGATTATGCTTTTTTCCCTTGACCCCCCTGAACCCCTTCCCCGATATTTAATTTATAGACCCCACTTGTGACGCACAGCCCTCCCTTTTTTTTGGTATTCCTCCCCCCTCCCTCCAAGTCTCTTCCCTTATTCCTCTTTTCCTTTTCCCTTTTCCTCTCCCCCCTTTTAATGAAGTGAGAGAGAATTCTCTGAAAAACAAATATGTCAATTATTTACTCTTTGAGCCTCTTCTGATGAGAGTAAGATTCACACAATATTTCTCCCCCTCTCTAAATTCCCTCAGATATGGCATATTTTCTATGCCTCTTCCTGGGATGTAGTTTCCCTCTTTTTATCACTCCTTCCCCTTTTTCTGATACTAACCCCTTCCCTTTACTACACCCCCCTTTTTTATATCAGTAAAATCAAATTATCCATGCGGACTTTCTATATATCCACAACAGAGATACAGTTCTCAAGGGTTCTGTGTACCTTTTTCTGTTTCTCTTCAGTCTTGTGGATGTAGATCAAATTTTTTGTTTAAGTCTGGTTTTTTTCTTAGAAACATATGGAATTCCTCTATTTCGTTGAATGACCATTTTCTTCCATGGAAAAAAAAATGCTAAACTTAGCTGGGTAGTTTATTCTTGGTTGCAATCCTTGATCCTTTGCCTTTCGGAATAAATGATGATGATTCTTATGGCTCTATTTGATGTTGCATTTGTGTTATGAACCAGATGTAGGAGAAAGAAGTACCTTACATGCCACCTAAAAAGGTGGCTAGCTCTAAAAATATAAAAGTATAGACCATGGACTTTTTTTCATCTATATCAGGGATAGGTGATTCTCAATAACCAAATTCACCTAAAGCTCTGAAGCTATGATGAATGGAACTTGCTTTTAGACTCACATGACTATACTTGATATTATTCTGAGTCTGATTCCAGGTATGATCATTAAGAAATCCTGTTAGGTCAGTAATCCTCTGGGGTTGACATCCATGAATTACAAGTAGAGTTCTCATGGAGAGGGCTGGAAAGATGTGGAAAGATGAGGTAGACTTTGGATGACTTGATTTATCTGTTATAACATTTCCTCTTAAATGGAAAATATCCCATCTTTAAAGCCTGGTGAAAATTTTAAAAATGGCTATTTATGTGACTCTAATCTGAAATTGACATGAAATTAGTGAAGTATTTTTCTTTTAATGTCCCTATTTGCTTTCTCTGTCAAATTTCTATAATCATTCCTGATTATCAATATCAATATAATATTAAATCTTTATTTCATAGGTTAATGCTAGAGTATATCTAAGCTATTATAATAAGACACAAGATTTGAGCAATTTAGCTTAAAATTTTAGACCTTCCAAAAATTAATGTAAGGATAATTGGTTATTGATGTTACAATTTATGGAACCAAATTGTTCTATCAATTAATAAGTCTAAAACAAACATCTTCAGTTTTGGTTTGAGGAAAATAATGTTAGACTATGTGTGTTACTAAAATAGGAAAAACCAATTTTATTTGGGTTTGTTATTGATATTGAACATGTCTTGAAAGACAAATGTTTTATTATGAATAACTTATTTGGTCTATACTGTCTTGAAATTGATTACTCAATGGATCTCTACATCCTACCCCTAAGCTTTTTTTTGAACAATTCCAATTATTATGGCAATTTTAAAATGAATTCAATTATGTATTAAGAATCATCATTATAAAAAAATGTTCTGTTAATAGTTCCATACCAGACTCTCATCTTACTGAGAGAAAATAAAAGGAGAGATGAATAGCTAGAAAGGAATATAACTATTCAGTTGGTTTTAATAAATAGTTGTAATAAGATTAGATAATTATATGTGCCAAATATCAAATTTAGACTCACAATTTTTTTAAATTTGCCATTGTTATTTGAATTTGCCTGTCTAAAAATGTGAATTCTCTGATCCTATCAATACTATAGTGAGCTGACTCTCACTAACTGCCCTAGATAGCATCATAGTAAACTAGAATTATGTTAAGATCTATTTTGTCAGAGATTTTTCATAGAAAAGGGGATCTCTCTGAATAACCTGAACTGGAGAAGCAAATCCACTGGCAGTTGCTCTGAAGCCCCACTCATTCTTGTATTCCTAAAAGGATAGCTTTCCAGAGGACCACAGGATGGTATCAGAAGGTGTTTCAGAGAGTGAACAAAAGTATGAGATGGGAGGAGTGAGCACGACACTGTCCCGGAGCCTGCAGTGATTGGAACCTCAGATCTTCCTTTTCAGTCTCCGACTTTTGCTCCACCATTAAGAGAGATGACTAATAATTCCTTTGTTCATGGAACTCAACATATTTCTAATTTTCCTCTACTCCCTGTCCTACAGCCATTTACATCTGTTGTTCTTCTGCTTGGATGTTGCTTTTTATCATCATAATTGGGTGGCTCTTTGTCAAAATTGCTTGAATAATTTTCATAAACTCAAAAGATTTCCAGAACCTCCGTGTAGGGCAAACAATGCCTGAAATGCTTCAGTTGAACAAATGCTCTCTGGTCCGTCCCCCCGCCGCCATTTTTATAACCTGTAGGGTATGTTTTGCTAGGAAGTATTTGTCCCTCGTGGTTCTTGGTCAGTGAAAGAGTCATCACAGACATTAATCATACATTTACTATATGGTGAGTTAATGTTTAATCAAAAGGAACATAATCAGTATGTCACAAGTTGTGCTCATTTCCCTCTTCTCTGATGGTATACCTTTGTGCCTCAGGGAGTTTACTTCCCCCCTTTGGGTTTTGTATCACTCATGGAAAACTATCCTCCATGCATTTAGAGTGCAATACTCCAAAGGAAAAATGAAATCTCTCTGTGAATCACAAGGGAAGAATGTGAAAAATAATTCGCTTGCACTCCCATTTTATTTTAGTTAATCAGTGTGATATTTTATACAAATCACATAGGGATAGAAAGGTTCTCAAACTTTAATGCAATATTCACTGCTTGATGACCAGGTTATGAGGCTCACTTATATAACACAAAAATGCTGATGAAGATTCCTCCATCCTGTTTTATTCAAGCTCCATGTCCAAGCCACGCGTGGGGCAGAAAGTCCTGCCTGCCTCCGGGATGTTCTTGGAGCATTTGTATTGTGTATACGAGCTCCCCTTGCCTGACAAGGAGGAGCCCATCCACCTCGTGCCCACCTAACCAGCAAAGTTATCCCTTGTTTCACCCGCTCACGGCCCTGTCATTCACTCCTTTTAGGAAGCATAGGGGACGAGCTCAGTTTTGATTTTGCAAAACCTGTGTCTTGTGGCCCTCCAGAACAGTGCGTCCCCAGCTCTGGCTCCATTTACCTGCACTCAGGGATGCTGTTTGCATGGGCTGCCTGCCCAGTTCTCCAGCAGCAAGAACTGCCAGGTTCCAGGTCTAGGATTTCGTGTTGTCCATCACTGTGGCACGTTCCATGTACCGGGGATGACAAGGATCATCTTTGCAAAAGGGTTTGTGCACTTTTTAGTGTTTCAGGGTAGTGGCCCTGCCTGCCATGGTGGGCAGGCTATAGTTCTTTTCTGTGAATTAGCCTGTTTTTAGGACACCTTTTCCAGCCCCTTCCCCACTCCATCAGTGCCATCCTTCAGATACCCGGGAGTCCCCAAATCCCGCTGTTGCTCCAGTCCAGAGAGGAGATAAGTCCATGGACAGAGCTACCTGTGTGCAGGTTGGAACTCTACCCTTAGTGCATCAGGACCTGGGGATAGGAATGGGGGAGCACCAGGATGGCCCTGCAAGCCAAGGCCTTCCTTCTGCTTTCCCCAGTTTCCCTCAGAAACAATGTGAAATCAAACCTCTGAGCAGATTCTGAGATGATCGAACCCACAAAACGACAAGTGGAACAACTTTTCAGCCCAAGTTAACTTAGAAGGACTTCATGAAAAGTCTGTGTCTCATGGGCAAAGGGGGAACGCAGACTGTGTCTGGGCAAGCCAGCAGGAGGTCCTTAGTCAAGCACAGATCAGCACCTGCGGCCCTGCGGTCTTGGCTCAGCAGGCTGGTAGCGCAGCGGGCCTGCTGGGAGGCTTCCAGCCCAAGCACAGATAGCAAATTGCCAGCTCCGGAGCCCCAGCACGTAAAACATGACTCGGCTGGGGTACAGCAGCTTAGTGGCCAAGACAGCAGCCCAAAGGCCGGGGACAAGAAGTCTAGGACACTGTTCCCGAGCCCCAGGAGACTTAAAGTTACTTTCAAGTCAACTTTAAGTCACGAAATAGGCTGGAAAGTGAGCAGAAAACAACAACCAAAAAAAAGTCTTTAGCCCAGAGAGCTGCTATGGCAACAGGGAAAATCAAAACTCAGATCAGAAGTGGACAACAATGTCAAAATGCCTACATAAGAAACCTCAAAGGGAAAAACAAATTGTCCTCAAGCCCCAAAAGTTCCCCCGGAAAAGCTCAGAAATGATTTTTAAAACCAAGTAGGAGAGGCAAAAGAAAAATTGGGAAAATAAATGAAAGTAATGCAAGAGAATCGTGAAAAAAAAAAAAGAATGAACAACTTGGGAAAAAAAGTAGAAGTGATTGAATAGAAAAGGAGGGACAAAAGCTAACTTAAAGAAAATAATTCCTTAAAAATTAGAATTCCGCAAGTGAAAGTTAATGATTCTGAAAGAAATCAAGAATAAATCAAACAGAAATCAAAAGAATGAAAAAATAAAAGAAAACATAAAATTCTCATTGGAAAAAAAAAAAAACTGACCTGGAAAATAGATTCAGGAGAGATAATACTACCTAGTACTACCTAAAGCCAGGAACAAAAAAGAGCCTGGACATCATCTTTCAAAAAATTATTAAGGAAAACCACCCTGATATCCTAGAACCAGAGAGTAAAATTGTCATTGAAGGACTCTACCAACTATGCCCAAGGGCTATCAAAATGTGCATACCCTTTAACTCAGCAGTGTTTTTCCTTGGCCTGTATCCCAAAGATATGTTAAAGGAGGGATAAGAACCCACACGTGCAAAAATAATTGTGGCAGCCCTTATTGTAGAGGCAAGGAGCTAGAAAATGAATGGATGCCCATCAGTTGGGGAATGGCTGAATAAGTTATGGTGTATGAATGTTGTGGAATATTATTGTTCTGTAAAAATGATCAGGAGGATGATTTCAGAGAGGCCTAGAAACTGAGGCTAAATGAAGTAAGCAGAACCAGGAGATCATTGTCCATGGCAACAGCAAGATTATACAAAGATCAATTCTGATGGACAGGACTCTTCTCAACAATGAGATGATTCAGGCCAGTTCCATTGGTCTGGTGATGGAGCTAGCCATCTGTACCCAGAGAGAGACTGTGGGGACTAAGTGTGGATCAAAACATAGGATTTTCACCTTTTTGTTATTGTTTGTTTGCATTTTGTTTTCTTTTTCATTTTCATTCCATTTTGATCTTGTGTAGCATGATAACTACAGAAATATGTATAGGAGTAATGCATATGTTTAATAACTATTGGATAACTTACCATCTAGGGAAGGGGTGGGGGGAAGAAGGAGAAAATTGGAACATAAGGTTTTGCAAGGGTCAGTGTTGAAAAATTATCCATGAATATGTTTTGAAAATAAAAACGTTTTAATAAAAACAAAAAAAGAAAAATATCCATGCATGTATTTTGAAAATTAAAAGCCTTAATTAAAAAAAAAAAAAAAAAAAGAAAAAAGAAAAACTTTATCAATGACCTCTTTAAAGAGATTTCAAAATAAAACTTCTAGTTATAGCCAAATTCCAGAATTCTCAGGTCAAGGAGAAAATATTACAAGCAGCCAGAAAGAAACAACTTAAGTTATCAAGGGCCACAGTCAAGATTACACAGGACTTAGCAGCTTCTACATTAAAGGACTGGAGGGCTTTGAATATGATATTCCAAAAGGCAAAAGAATTTGGATTAAACCAAATCAATCATCCAGAAAAACTAAACAAAATCTTTTGGAGGGGAAAATGGACATTCAATAAAATAGGAGTCAACACACAGAGTAAAAGACTGGAGCAGAATATAGTATGATATATATATATATATATATATATATATATATATATATATATATATATGTGCATATATATACATATACACTACATTAGCAAAAAATAGATCTAATTAAAAGAGACAAGGAAGAAAGCTACTTCTTGCTAAAGCTACAATAGACAATGAAGTAATAACAATACTAACAATATATATCCCAATTGGTATAGCACCCAAATTTCTAAAGTCAAATAAGTTATGGGAGAAAATAGGCAGTAAAACTATATAAGTGGGAAATCTTAACTTTCTCCTCTTAGCATTAGATGAATCCAATCATAAAATAAACAAGGAAGAAGGTAAGGAGGAGAATAGAATTTTAGAAAAATTATAGATCCCTGGAAAAAAAAAAAGCTGAATTGGGATCAAAAGAATATAACTTTCTCTCAGCAATATATGGTGCCTACACAAAAACTGACCATATGAAAGGGCATAAAAACTTCACAATCAAATGCAGAAAGACAGAAATATTCAATTCACTCTTTTCAGATTGTGATGCAAAAAAAATTACATTTGGTAAAATTTGCCATGGAAAGATAGATTAAAAATTGATTGGAAACTAATCTAACCCTAAAGAATGAATGGCCAAGAACTCTGAGATCTCACTACACACCTCTCAGATTGGCTAAAATGACAGGAAAAGATAATGTTAAATGCTACAACGCTCATTGTTTCTGATGACACAAGAGTATTCCATCAGAAATATATACTACAACTTGTTCAGCCATTCCCCAGTTTATGGGCATTCCCTCACTTTCCAATTCTTTGCCTCCACAAAAAGAGCTTTGGCCATAGTTCCAAATTGTTCTCCAGAATGATTGAATTAGTTCACAACTCCACCAACAAAGTCTTAGTGTCCCAATTATCCCATATCTTCTCCAAACTTTAGCCTTTTTTTTTTTCTGTCAAGTTACTCAATCTGATAAGTATGGAGTGGTACCTCAGAGTTGTTTTAATTTGCATTTCTCCAATCAATAGTGATTTGGAGCATTTTTTCATGTGATTATAGATAGTTTTAATTTCTTCATCTGAAAACATCCTCTTCATGTCCTTCAACCATTTATCAGTCAGAGAATGACCTATATTCTGATAAATTTGACTCCATTCTCTAAATATTTGAGAACTGAGGCCTTTATCAGAAATAATGGTTATAAAAATTGTTTTTCAACCTCTGTTTTCCCCCTAAGTTTGGTTGAATTGGCTTTGTTTGTGCAAAGCCTGTTTAATTTAATGTTATAAAAATTATCCATTTTGTATTTTTTAAAAATAATAATAGCTTTTTATTTTCAAAATACAAAGATAGTTTTCATCATTCATTCTTGGAGGGAAGGAGGGGAAAAGTTGAAACAGAAGTTTTTGCAAGGGTCAGTGTTGAAAAATTACCTCTACATATGTTTTGTATATAAAAAGCTATAATTAAAAAAAAACATTCATTCTTGCAAAATCTTGTGTTCCAAATTTTTCTCCCTTCCTTCTCCCCACCCCATTCTCTTACTCAGTAAGTAATCCAATATAGATTAAACATGTGCAATTCTTCTAAACATATTTCCACATTTATCATGCTGCACACAAAAGAAATCAGAACAAAAAGGAAAAAAAATTGGGAAAGAAAATAAAAAAGCAAGCAAACAACAACAAAGGTGAAAATTCTATGTTGTGCTCCACACTCAGTGCCCACAGTCTCTCTCTGGGTGCAGATGGCTCTCCATCACTAGTCTATCGGAATTGGCCTGAATCACCTAACTGTTGAAAGGAGCCTTGTCCTTCAGAATTGATCATTATATAATCTCATTGCTTCATACAATGTTCTCTTGGTTTTACTTACTTCATTTAGCATCAGTTCCTGTCAGTCTCTCCAGGCCTCTCTGAAATCATCCTGCTGATCATTTCTTATGGAACAATAGTATTCCATAACATTCATATACCATAATTCATTCATCCATTCTCCAACTGACAGGCATCCACTCATTTTCAAGTTCCTTGCCATTACAAAGAGGCCCGCCACAAACATTTTTGCACATGTGAGCCCTTTTCCCTTTTTTTAAAATGATCTCTTTGGGATAAAGGCCCAGTAGAGACACTGTTGGATCAAAGGATAAGGATAGTTTGGTTAATGCTTTGGACATAACTCCAGATTGCTCTCCAGAATGGTTTGATCAGTTCACAACTCCACCAACAATGTATCAGTGTCCCAGTTTTCACACCAACAATGTATCAGTGTCCCAGTTTTCGCACATCCTCTCCAGCATTTATCATTATCTTTTTCTGTCATCTTAGTCAATCTGAGAGGTATGTAGTGGTACCTAAGAGTTGTCTTAATTTATATTTCTCTGATCAAGAACATTTTTTCATATAACCAGAAATGGTTTTAATTTCTTTGTCTGAAAATTATCTGTTCATATCCTTTGACCATTTATCAATTTGAAAATGGCTTGAATTCTTAAAAAGTTGAGTTAATTCTCTATATATTTTAGAAATGGAGCCTTTATCAGAGCTCTTGGATGTAAAATTTTCCCCCCAGTTTTCTGCTTCCCTTCTAATCTTGTCTGCATTGGTTTTGTTTGTATAAAAACTTTTTAACTTAATATAATCAAAATTATTCATTTTGCATTTCATAATGTTTTCTAGTTATTCTTCGGCCATAAATTCCTTCCTTCTCCACAGATCTGAGATGTAAACGATCCTTTGGTCTCCTAACTTGCTTATAGCCTCACCTTCTATGTCAAAATCATGAACACATTTAGACCTTGTCTTGATATATGGTGTTAAGTGTTAATCAGTGCTTAGTTTCTGCCACAATAGTTTCCAATTTTCCCAGCAATTTTTGTCAAATAGTGAGTTTTTATGCCAGAAGATGAAATCTTTGGATTTATCAAACATTAGATCACTATAGACATTAACTAGTGTGTCATGTGAACCTAACCTATTCCCCTGGTCCATTACTCTATTTCTTAGCTAGTATCAAATGGTTTTGATGATTGCTGCAACAGTTATCTGGTACAGGTCTGATATAGCTAGGTCGTCTTCATTTACACTTTTTTTTCACTAATTCCCTTATAATTCTTGACCTTTTGTTCTTCCAGATGAATTTTGTTATTATTTTGTTCTAGCTCTATAAAGTAATTTCTTAGCAGTTTGATTGGCATGGCACTGAATAAGATTAATTTAGGTAGAATTGTCAGAAAACCAATCAATACATGAAAATTATCATTTGTTACATCTCATTTTTTTTATCCACTGTCCCATTACCTCAATAAAAACTGTCAATAAAAAAGAATTGTCATTTTTATTATATTACTTAGCCCACCCATAAGCACTTGATATTCCAATTGTTTGGATCTAACTTTATTTGTGTGGAAAGTGGTTTGTAATTGTGTTCAGGGACAGCTAGGTGGCACTGTGGATAGAGCACTAGCCCTGAAGTCAAGAAGACCTGAGTTCAAATTTGATCTCAAACACTTAACACTTCCTGGGCAAGTCCTTAACCACCATTGCCTCAGGTAAAAAAAAAAAAAAAAAAAAAAAAAAAAAAAAAGTAATTGTGTTCATATAGTTCCTGGCTTTGTCCTTGGACTAATAGACTCCCAAATACTTTATATCATCTATAGTTATTTTAAATGGAATTTCTCGTTCTATCTCTTGCTGCTGGATTTTGTTGGTAACATAATAGAAATGATGATTTTCATGGATTTACTTTGTATCCTTCAACTTGCTAAAGTTGTTAATTATTTCTAATAGTTTTTAGTTGATTTTCTAGGATTCTCTAAGCATACTATCATATCATCTGCAAAGAGGGATGTTGTTAATTATTTCTAATAGTTTTTGGTTTATTTTCTAGGATTCTCTAAGTATATCATCTTCAAAGAGGGATTATTTGGTTTTCCCATTACCTATCCTAATTCCTTCAATTTCTTTTTCTTCTCTTATTGCTAAAGCTAACATTTCTAGTAGTGATTGTGATAGTGGGCAACCTTATGTCATCCTTGATCTTTTTTTGGAAATGCATCTAGTTTATTCTCATTACATAAGATTCTTGCAGATGATTTTTTTTTTTTTGATTTTTTTTTTCCCTGAGGCTGGGGTTAAGTGACTTGCCCAGGGTCACACAGCTCCGAAGTGTTAAGTGTCTGAGACCAGATTTGAACTCAGGTCCTCCTGAATTCAAGGCTGGTGCTCTATCCACTGCGCCACCTAGCTGCCCCAGCAGATGATTAGATAGATCTTATTTAACATTTTAAGGAAAACTCCACTTACTCCTATGCTCTCTAATATTTTTAGTAGGAATGGATGTTGGATTTTGTCAAATGCTTTTTTTTTTCTGCATCTATTGATATAATCTAATTTGTTAGTTTGGTTGTTGATATAGTCAATTATGCTAATAGTTTTTCTAACATTAAATCAGCCATTCACTCCTGGTATAAATCCTACTTAGTCATAGTATATTATCCTGGTGATAAGTTGTTGTAATTTCTTTGCTAATATTTTTTAAGATTTTTATAACAAAACTCATTAAGGAAATTGGTCTATAATTTTCTTTCTCTATTTTGACACTACTTAGTTTAACTATCAGCACCATATCTGTGCCATAAAAGGAATTTAGTAGGATTCCTTCTTCCTCTGCTTTTCCAAATAGTTGGTCTAGTATTGGAATTAATTGTTCTTTAAATGTTTGGTAAAATTCACTTGTAAATCCATTTGGCCCTGGAGATTTTTTTCTTAAGGAGTTCATGAATAACTTATTCAATTTCTTTTTCTAAAAGGGGGACTATTTAGCAATTTATTTTCTCCTCTGTTAATCGTAACAATCTATATTTTTGTAAGTATTCATCCATTTCCCCCTTTTCATTTTTGATACTGACAGTTTTATTTTCTTTAATTTTTCTAATCAAATTAGCTAAGGGTTTACCTACTTTGTTGGGTTTTTTCATAAAACCAACTCTTAGTTTTGTTTATTAGCTCAATAGCTTTTTTAACTTCAATTTTATTGATCTTTCCTTTTATTTTCAGAATTTGAAATTTGGCATTTAATTGGGAAAGTGTTAGTTTGTTCTTTTGCTAGCTTTTTGAGTTGCATGCCCAATTCATTGGTCTTCTCTTTCTTCATTTTATTCAAGTAATCATCTACAGATATAAAATTTCATCTGAGAACTGTTTTGGCTGCATCCATAAATATTGATATGTTGTCTCATTATTGTCATTCTCTTGGATGAAATTTTTAATTGTTTCTATGGTTTGTTGTTTCACCCACTCATTCTTTAGGATTAGATTATGTAGTTTCCAACTAATTTTTGATCTACTCTCCACCAGTCCTTTATTACATGTGATTTTCATTGCATCATGATCCAAAAAAGGATCCATTTACTATTTCTGCCTTTCTGTATTGGATTTTGAAAGTTTTGTGCCCTCACTTTTTGGGTACGTTCCATGTACTGCTGAGGGAAAAAAAAGTATATTCTTTTCTGTTCCTATTTAATTTTCTCCAAAGATCATTCATACCTACATTTTCTAAAAAGAATTTTCTAAAATTATTTTTAGCTCCTTAACTTCTTTCTTGTTTATTTTGTGGTTCAATTTATCTAGTTTTGATAGAGGGAGATTGAGATCTCCCACTACCATAGTTTTGCTGATTATTTCTTCTTAAAACTCTCTTGAATTTCTCCTCTAAAAATCTGGATGCTATACCACTTGGCGAATTTTTATTTAGTACTGATATTACTTCATTATCCATGGTATCCTTTAGCAAGATGTAGTTTCTTTCATGATCTCTTTCCCCTTCCACTTCTGCCCTCCCTTCTATTAGCCTCCCCCTTTCCTTTCTTTATTCCCTATAGGGTGAGACAAGTTTCTATACCAAACTAAGTAGATATAATATTCCCTCTTTTAGCTAAAATCTGATGAGTTTAGGGTTCAAAAAATGCTCCTCCCCCTCCCTTCTCTCCCTCAACTCTTTTTGCCTCTTCACAGTGATGCAGTTTAGCCCATTTTACTCCCCTTTCCTCTTCTTCCACCCCCCAGATTACTATAGTCATTTATTACTATGAACTACAATTTATTTACCACTTTGAAGTGGGTAAAAATGGTGAAAGGGACTGCAGGATGTCTTTTGACTTGGATGTAACTTGGGTTTAAGTGAGAGAGAGTTGCACAAAGCCTCTGGCTCTCCTCTGTCTCCCACAATCACTGGGCTCCAGAAAAAGTCAAGGCAACTGGCAAGGGCCCAGGGAGTGATGGCTGACCTTGGTATCTTGGAAATCTGGCCAGGCCGGAGCCCTCCCCATGGCCGGCTCCAGCCGACTTCTCCGCCCTGAAAAGCCCCTGAGCTGCAGTCTTCCTTGCCCTCGTACCCCGTGGCCACACAGCAGACGTCAGGGCAGACCTTTCTGACTCAGGTCTACATAGAGAAGCCGCTGCTGAGGCTCAAGGCCAGAAGGAGAGCCAGGGGCCCCTGTTGTGCTTGAGGGGGAGCAGCTGTCCCTCCAGCTGGCCAGCTTCTCCACCCACCCTTCCGCCTGGCACTGGGGGAAAGGTTATTTCTATGCACCTTCTCTGGGTCAGTCCAGGGGGGCTCCTGGGTCTTCTAGAGGGAACCTCCCCTCAAAGCTAATGCTCTGACAGAGTAACAAGTCCGAGCTCAGAAACAGAACACGGTCGGCCACCGTGGGACAAGGGACAAGGCGAGAGGGACTGTTTGGGGAAAGTGAGCCCCTTCAAAAGGGGGCAAAGAAGCTCTGGTAGGGGAGTGCCGGAGAAAAGGGAGGGTTCTGGGAATGATCAGAGACAGACTGGAGGGGCCTGTAGGCACACAGGTGGGAGCCGGCCTGTCCAGATCAGCCCCCCAGAACGGAGCTCCAGAGAGGAAGCTGAGAGGCCTGAGGACCCTCCCTGGGAGGGCTTTAGATCCCACCCTGAGAAGCTTCTGTGGGTGAGAAGCCACTGGAGGGATTCAGTGGGACTCAAATATGTCTCACTAACTTCTAATCGGAACTCAGACACCAATTAATTCTATTAGCTCCTCCATTCATCGAATTTTCCCCACTCCCAACATGCTCCTCCTCCAGCTTCTGACCCCCTGGTTCCCTCATCTGTTCCACGGTGTTGCCTTCTAATTAGGTAGAAGCTGCATGGCCCGTACTCAGTCCCTGGGCTCGTCTAACCCTCTCCTTCCTCTGGCTTTGGTTCACTACACTATTCTGTGTGGGAAGAAAAAGGGGGTCCCTCTACCTCGGCCTGAAGGGGCCATGTGTTAGAACCTTCCCCCAGTGCACCTCTTCTCCCCTACTGTCACTCAACACCCTTTCCCCTCTGGTGGGACTGACCCAACACTCTGCCCTTTCCCCTCTCTCCCCTCCTATACCCAAGTTTGAGCTCCATCACTCTCCAGGTTTCCGTCTGGAGCTCCCAGGCTGCTGTTCAACACCTCCACCTCGTCCGAGGGACCTCCAAACACAGCCTGACCAGCACCGAGCTCATTACGCCTTCCTGCAAACTCATCCCTCTTTCACCCTCCTCTCCCTCTCTGTTTTTGAGGGTCCCTTCCTCTTTCCAGTCCCCAGGTCCATCCCTACTGCTCATCCTTGACTCCTCAGTCAGATCCATTATGCTGACCCAAATCATTCCTCTACCAGAGCCCCCCACCTGGTCCCTTCTCTGCCCCATCCCTCCTGCGGGCCCTCATCCTCTTGTGCCCTGGTTACTACAATAACTTCCTAGCTGGTCTTTCTGTCCGGGGCCTCAGACCTGCTCGGAGACATCCTCCCAAGGGCAGCTGGGGTGGATTTTCCTAAAGTTTAGATCTGGCCATCTCTCTGCCCCCCCCCCCCAGACTCCGAGGGATCTGTCGCTTCGGGGCTCTTCGCCTGGGCTCCCTGGAATTGTGTTTTCCTGTGTTCACAACTGTATTCCAATACAGCTTCTTTCCTTTGCAATTCTAAGTATTTTATTTTATGTATTTCAAAATATGATTCCGAGAAAGGGCTCAAAGACTGCCCCAGAACATTTAACTAAAGGATCCAAGATGCCAAGGACTTGATGATAAAGGCTCAGTTTTTTTTGTTTGACACACTTTCTGATCTTACATATTTCTCCACTTCTTCCACTCTGGTCCAGCCAAATGGGCCTGATGATTATGACTTATGCACAGTTCTCCCTCTCCCACCTCCGGGTCTTTGCAGGGCCTGGCTTCCAGGACTAGAGAGTCCTCCCTCCCCAACCCCAACACTTAGAATTTCCTTCCAGATTCAGTTCAAGCACCACTTCCAACATTCTCCCTATCAGCTAGGGCCCTTCCCCTGTTTTATGTACACCGTATATGTATGGTGTATGTATGTGTCTTTACATGTGTGTGGGAAGTCTGTACTCCTCTATGGAGGCTCTACTGAGGGCCACTGGGCTAAAATCTCCTTGGGGGCACACAGACCCTTTTAACTTTGTTGTTGTGTCCCCAGTGCCTGGTAGACTGCCTGGCAAACAGTAGGTGCTAATAAATGCTTGTTGACTCATGTCATCCTCTCAGGAACTAGATGGCTGTGCTAAACCTGTCGCTTCCAATGTAGAAAGCACCAGCAGTACTGGAAATGGTCACTAGCTGTAGGGGGAATCGTTGGGAAGGCGGGATAACCCCCAATACTGTGAGAAGATGGGATAGCCCCAAATACTGTAAGAAGCCAGGATAGCCCCCAACACTGCGAGAAGATGGAATAGTCTCCAATATTGTAAGATGGGATAGGCCCCAACACTTTGAGTAGATGAGATAGCCCCCAATACTGTGAAAAGATAGGATATCCCCAAATACTATAAGAAGCCAGGATAGCCCCCAGTACTGTAAGATGGGATAGTCCCAAATCCTGTGAGAAGATAGAATAACCTCAAACACTATAAGATGGGATAGCCCCAAATACAGTGAGAAGATGGGATAGCCCCCACCACTGTGAGAAAACAGGACAGCCCCAAATATTGTGAGAAGTTGGGATGCCCTCCAATACTGTAAGAAGACAGGATAGCCACAAATACTGTGAGAAGATGGGAAGCCCCCAACACTTCAAGAAGATGGGATGGTCTCCAATACTATGAGAAGATGGGATAATCTCAAATACCGTAAGATGGGATAGCTCCCAATACTTTTTTTATTATAGCTTTTTATTTACAAGATATATGCATGGGTAATTTTTCAGCATTGACCTTTGAAAAACCTTCTGTTCCAACTTTTCCCCTCCTTCCCCCAAGATTTATATACCACAACTTATTCAGCCATTCCCCAACTGATGGGCATCCATTCAATTTCCAGTTTCTAGCCACTACAAAAAGGGCTGCCACAAACATGTTTGCACATGTGGGTCCCTTTCCCTTCTTTAAGATCTCTTTGGGATAGAGGCCCAGTAGTAACACTGCTGGGTCAAAGGGTGTGCAGCACAGTTTGATAACTTTTTGAGCATAATTCAAGATTGTTCTCTAGAATGGTTGGATTCATTCATAGTTCCACCAACAATGTATCAGTGTCCCAGTTTTCCCTCATCCTCTCCAACATTCTGCATTATCTTTCCCTGTCATTCTAGCCAGTCTGACAGGTATGTAGTGGTATCTCAGAGTTGTCTTAATTTGCATTTCTCTGATTACTAATGACTTGGAGCATTTTTTCATATGGCTAGAAATAGTTTCTATTTCTTCATCCAAAAATTGTCTGTTCACATCCTTTGATCATTTATCAATTGGAGAATGGCTTGATTTCTTATAGAGTCAATTCTCTGTATATTTTGGAAATGAGGCCTTTATCAGAATCTTTGACCATAAAACTATTTTCCCAGTTGTTGCTTCCCTTCTAATCTTGTCTGCATTCCTTTTGCTTGTACAAAAGCCTTTTAATTTGATATAATCAAAATTTTCTATTTTGTGCTCAATGATGATCTTTGGTTCTTCTTTGGACACAAATTCCTTCCTCCTCCACAAGTCTGAGAGGTAAACTATCCTTCTTCTAATGGATTTATAATTTCATTCTTTATGTCTAGGTCATGAACCCATTTTTACCTTATCTTGGTGTACAGTGTTGTGTGGGTCTATGCCTAGTTTCTGCCATACTAATTTCCAATTTTCCCAGCAGTTTTTGTCAAACAGTGAATTCTTATCCCAAAAGCTGGGGTCTTTGGATTTGTCAAAAACTAGATTGCTATAGTTATTGACTATTTTGTCCTGTGAACCCAATCTATTCCACTGATCAACTTCTCTATTTCTTAGCCAGTACCAAATGGTGACTAATGCTTTATAATATAGTTTTAGACCAGGTACAGCGAGGCCACCTTCATTTGATTTTTTTTTTTCATTAGTTCCCTTGAAAGTCTTGACCTTTTGTTCTGATAGCCCCAAATACTGTGAGAAGATAGGATAGTCCCCAATACTGCAAGAAGACAGGATAACCCCAAATACTGTGAGAAGATGGGATAGCCCCAAATACTATAAGATGGGATAGCCCCAAATACTGTGAGAAGATGGGATGGTCTCCAATACTATAAGAAGATGGGATAGACCCAGATACTGTGAAAAGATAGGATAGCCCCCAATACTGCAAGATGGGATAGCTCCAGATACTGTGAGAAGATGGGATGGTCTCCAATATTATAAGAAGTTGGGATAGCCCCAGATACTGTGAGAAGATGGGATGGTCTCCAATACTATAAGAAGTTGGGATAGCCCCAGATACTGTGAGAAGATGGGATGGTCTCCAATACTATAAGAAGATGGGATAGCCCCAGATACTGTGAGAAGATGGGATAGCCCCAAATACTTTAAGATGGGATAGCTCCAAATACTGTGAGAAGATGGGATGGTCTCCAATACTATAAGAAGATGGGATAGCCCCCAATACTGCAAGAAGATAGGATGGTCTCCAATACTGCAAGAAGACAGGATAGCCCCAGATACTGTGAGAAGATGGGATAGCCCCAAATACTGTAAGATGGGATAGCCCCAAATACTGTGAGAAGATAGGATAGCCCCCAATACTGCAAGAAGACAGGATAGCTCCAAATACTGTGAGAAGATGGGATGGTCTCCAATACTATAAGAAATTGGGATAGCCCCAGATACTGTGAGAAGATAGGATAGCCCCCAATACTGCAAGAAGACAGGATAGCTCCAAATACTGTGAGAAGATGGGATGGTCTCCAATACTATAAGAAATTGGGATAGCCCCAGATACTGTGAGAAGATAGGATAGCCCCCAATACTGCAAGAAGACAGGATAGCTCCAAATACTGTGAGAAGATGGGATGGTCTCCAATACTATAAGAAGTTGGGATAGCCCCAGATACTGTGAGAAGATGGGATGGTCTCCAATACTATAAGAAGTTGGGATAGCCCCAGATACTGTGAGAAGATGGGATGGTCTCCAATACTATAAGAAGTTGGGATAGCCCCAGATACTGTGAGAAGATGGGATAGCCCCAAATACTGTAAGAAGACAGGATAGTCCCAGATACTGTGAGAAGATGGAATGGTCTCCAATACTATAAGAAGTTGGGATAGCCCCAGATACTGTGAGAAGATGGGATAGCCCCAAATACTGTGAGAAGATGGGATGGTCTCCAATACTATAAGAAGTTGAGATAGCCCCAAATACTGTAAGATGGGATAGCCCCAAATACTGTGAGAAGATGGGATGGTCTCCAATACTATAAGAAGTTGAGATACCCCCAATTACTGTAAGATGGGATAGCCCCCAACACGGTGAGAAGACAGGATAGCCCCAAATACTGTAAAGCAGGATAGCTCCAAACACTAATTTTCATCCCTGTATCAAATACCAGGATTCTGAGATGCCCGACAGTCTTGGGCTATTCTTACTCCTTTGGGACTCTTAAATGATTGATTTATGTATTGCCATGCCTTAGATGGGCCCCCAAGTAGCTCTAGAGTCTATTTTTTCGGACCTCCTGTGGGGGGGGAGGAAGATCACTTCTGACCTTTTGGTCAGGTCTCATTGTTAGGGAGATTTTCCTGCTTTCAAGCCTAAATTAGCCTCCTAGTAACTTCCACCTGTTTGTGGTTTTTCCTTCTGGGAACAAACAAAATTAAGTGGCTGTGCTGCTGCATATGGACTGTTGGGCTAGATCTCCATTCGAATTCTACTTCAGGGTGAGCCTCAGTAAGTAATCTTCCTCAGTCTCAGTTTATTTATAAAACTAGACAGACAGACAGACAGAGGTAAGATGGAGGGATGGACAGAGAGATATAGTTTTACACACACACAAACGTTCCATCCAGAGGGATGATATCACTATAACATCTATATCCAGCATGCTAACCATAGAATAGTTGGATCAAATGAAGTGCCACCCTAATGCTCTGCGAGCAATGTAAATGATGTCAGTGCGCTATTATTACTCAAGCTCCTCTCTCCTACCCGGCCCTGGAAATATTTGGAGGCAGGATCAGGTTCCCGGCCCCTCTCCCCAGGCCCCCGGCCTCCCCGCCCCCGCCTGGCTAGTTCTCTCTTTCCACTGGAGAGACTCAAGGCCCTGACCAGCCCGGCTTCCTTTGTGTGTGTGTGTGTGCATTCCAGGTAGCTAAAAATAAAAGCAACTGCTGGGCCCCTTTGGGGCTGAGGTAATCTCCCTTTCCATGAAGGGGCCCCTTGCTTTCCCTCCACACCCACACAGAGCAGACCAGATTCAGGCCTGGGGGACCCCGGCCGGAATGAGAGGGGGAGCAGCTCTCCTGACACCCCCGGCCCAGAGCCTGGGGACAAGCCAGCTGAAGGATCTGAACCCAGGTTGAAGGTCTACCCCAAAAGGCAGACCATGTTCAAAATAAGTCGAGTGTGGGACCCGTCCACCACCGCCCCTTGAGCTGAGTGGAGGCAGCCTAGAACCCTGAGCCCCGGAGCCTCAAGCAGCCAGGGAGGATGCCTATCCCCTGGGCCCAAGCACTGACCCCCCCCCCCATCCCTAGCTCCAGTCTCCTAGTCCCAGACTTTGAAAATCTTTCCTGAAATCGAGGTAACTCTCTCCAAGGCATTTCCCTCCCTCGCCAGCTCAGGAAAGGAAATAAGATTCCACTGGCTTCATGTATTTTTTTTTTTACCTTTTTTTTTTTTTTGCCAAAAGGCAGGTTTATTTAGGAAAATTAAGTACCAGACAAAATGCAGAGGTAAAGCAGGCACCAGGCTAATGTGAAATAGTCTGGGGAGAGCAACAGGAAGAATCCCTGAAAGGAAAATGCCTGAATATGCCATTAACTGGAGGCTGAGGAGTTTAGCAGACTAACCAGAGGCAGCTACAGTGAGGAGAAAGATGCCATTAAAGGGAAGACACTCTGAGGGAGAGACAGACAGAGAAAGGGGGAAGGGAGGGAAGAAGGGAAAAGGGAGAAAGAAAGAAGAGATAGAGAAAAGGAGGGAGAGGAAGAGAGAAAGAGGGGGAAGGGAAGGAGAGAGGGAGATAGGGAGAAGGGAGGGAGGGAAGTAGGGAGGAAATGAGAAAAATAGAGAAAGGGAAAGAGAAAGAGAAAGGAAAGGGGGGAAGGGAGGGAGAGAAGAAGGGAAAAGGGAGAAAGGGAGAGAGAAAAGGAAGGAGAGGGAGAAAGAGAAAAGGAGGGAGAGAGAAAGTGAGATGGGTAAGGGAGGGTGAGAGGGAGATAGGGGGAAGGGAAAGGGGGAAGAAGGGAGGAGAAAGGGAAAAATAAAGAGAGAGAAAGGAAAGATAGAGAAAGAAAGGGAAAGGGGGAGGGAGGGAGGGAAGAAGGGAGGAAAGGAGAGAGAAAGGGAAGGAGAGGGAGAAGAACGAGAGAAAAGGGAGAAAGTGAGAGGGGGGAGGGAGGGTGAGAGGGAGTTAGGGGGAAGGGAGAGAGGGAAGAAGGGAGGAAAGGAGAAAGGGAAAATAAAGAGAAAGGGAAAGAGGAGAGAGAAAGGAAAGATAAAGAGAAAGGGAAAGGGGGAGGGAGGGAGGGAAGAAGGGAGGAAAGGAGAGAGAAAGGGAAGGAGAGGGAGAAGAACGAGAGAAAAGGGAGAAAGTGAGAGGGGGGAGGGAGGGTGAGAGGGAGATAGGGGGAAGGGAGAGAGGGAAGAAGGGAGGAAAGGAGAAAGGGAAAATAAAGAGAAAGGGAAAGAGGAGAGAGAAAGGAAAGATAAAGAGAAAGGGAAAGGGGGAGGGAGGGAGGGAAGAAGGGAGGAAAGGAGAGAGAAAGGGAAGGAGAGGGAGAAGAACGAGAGAAAAGGGAGAAAGTGAGAGGGGGGAGGGAGGGTGAGAGGGAGTTAGGGGGAAGGGAGAGAGGGAAGAAGGGAGGAAAGGAGAAAGGGAAAATAAAGAGAAAGGGAAAGAGGAGAGAGAAAGGAAAGATAAAGAGAAAGGGAAAGGGGGAGGGAGGGAGGGAAGAAGGGAGGAAAGGAGAGAGAAAGGGAAGGAGAGGGAGAAGAACGAGAGAAAAGGGAGAAAGTGAGAGGGGGGAGGGAGGGTGAGAGGGAGATAGGGGGAAGGGAGAGAGGGAAGAAGGGAGGAAAGGAGAGAGAAAGGGAAAATAAAGAGAAAGGGAAAGAGGAGAGAGAAAGGAAAGATAAAGAGAAAGGGAAAGGGGGAGGGAGGGAAGAAGGGAGGAAAGGAGAGAGAAAGGGAAAGGGAGAAAGGGAGAGGGGAAGGGAGGGAAGGAAGGAGGGAGGAAAAGAGAGAGAAAAGGAAGGAGAGGGAGAACGAGAGAAAAGGGAGAACGAGAGAAAAGAGAGAAAGGGAGAGGGGGAAGGGAGGGAAGAAGGGAAAAGGGACAAAGAAGGGGAGGAAGAGAGAAAAAGAGAAAGGGGGAGGGGGGAGAGGGGGGAGAGAAGAGGCAGAGGCCCTCATGCTGGGCTGGGTCCCGTCCGACTTGGCTCCCACGTTCTTGCGGAAGCCCTTCCACAACCCCCGCTTCCCTGTCTGGATTCTGGGCCCAGAACTTGGGTCTGCGGATGACGCGCCCATCGGGGCGATCTCCCGGTCCGGGACCCTCCGGCCCTCAGGGCGCAGTTGGGGCCGCACCTGCCCCGGCCCCCTCCCCCGGTGGCCTTCAGTCACCCCCGCCCTGCTTGGGCTCCCTCCCCATTGGCTAAAAATAGGCCGGGACATCTCCTGGTGAAACATCCCTTTGATCCTGTGCCCCCATCCCCCAGCCCAGCTTTCTCCGTGTGTCCCGGCCAAGCTTTTCAGGAGTGCCGTCTACACTGGCGCCCGTCTACACTGGCGCCCCGTCTACACTGGGGCCTCCACTTCTGGGACCACCCACGGCTGGGCCCTCCTCCAAGGGCTCCACGGGCCCGGAGGAGAGGCCGCTTCTCAGCCGTCGGCCCGAGTCCATCCCCAAGCGCCCCCTCCGCGCCGGCCCCGGGGAGCTGGAGGCGGCCGAGCGAGCCCGTGGGCAGACATTAGTCCCCACGAGACGGGCCCGCGGGCGGGGGCCGAGCCCAGGCGTGGGAGACGAAAAGCGGGCCGGGCGGGAGCGCGGGCTTCACGGGGAAGGGGCCAGAAACACCGGGGGCGGCCTAATTGTTCCCCATTAGATCTAATTAGCGCGGATTTAACGTCCCTCTTCCAGGAAGCAGCCGAGCTCATCCCCGCTCTCCCCGCCCCCACGGCACTCGGGGAAGAGTCCGAGCGTCTCGGCGCTTCGCTTGTTTATCCTCCTCACATTACGGGAACGGCCTCGCGCATGCCCAGTGCGCGCTTGGGAGCCAGCTCTCGTTGCCCTGGTTACGGTCTCATGGCATTTGTTCATTATCGCAGGGTTATGTTGACCAGCTCCCGGCAGCCGCTCTTCCCCTCCGAGAGACGCGAGGGGGAGAGACAAAGGAGGGGGAGGGGAGGGGGCGAAGACCCGGGTTAGCATCTCGGAGGGAGCCAGTCGGGCCCGTTAAAGGCTGCCCCTGCTTCCACGTTTAAACCGCAGGGAGATGCCCTACCCCCCCCAGGCCCCTTGCCCCCTGTGACATTTAAAAGGCTCAGGAGAGCGGTTTCTGGGCTATTCCATCCTTTTATTGATAATGGCCACATTCTAATCCAGGATGCTCGTTTGGGCATCTCTCCCTCGGACCGCGGCGAGCACGGCGGCGCCCCCGGCCCGGTCCTTCTGCAAGGGCGCTGTTGCTAAGGGCAGCATCCGCTCTGATTGGTTAGCGGTCCACAGGAGGAGGACTCTGCAGAGGAGTGAGCTCACTGCGGCGAGGGGCGAGAGTGACATCATGGCTCTCTCAGACAGACCCCCTCCCCCCCGCCGGCTGTCTAGACAAAGAATCCGTATCCCCCACCTAAGCCCGGCGCGGGCGGGGGAGGAGAGCGTTAATCCTGCCTTCCATCAGCCCGTCCTTGAGATAGTGAGGGGGGAGGAGGGGGACGAGTCTCTCCCCGTTTGGGCTATTAAGGAGGCGAGGGGGGAAGGGAGGGAGAGAGGGAACAACAAAATCTGGCAAAAACAAGCGCTAAAAAATAAAAATACTACTCAAAAAGAAAGATTTTAAAGTCACTGGCTATTCCTATGAATCACTTCTCTCCAGGATTCTAAGGAAAAGCAGTTTAGCCATTTTTCAGTGGGACCCGACTCTCTGTGAGGAGGCTTTTCTTGGCAAAGAGCGGTTTGCTTCTCCTCCTCCAGCACGTTTTACAGATGAGGAAACTGAGGCAAACAGGACTGAGCCACTTGCCCAGCTACTAAGTGTCCGAGGCCAGATTTGAACCCGGGCCTTCCTCATTCAGGCTCGGCCCAAAGCGCGCCAGGGAGTCTGGGGGTTCTGGGGGTCTCTGGGGGAGGGCTTGTCCCCCTGAGGTTCCACCCGCCTGCCCCTCTCACCTGGGGCTCCAGGAAGCCGGAGCATGCCCAGCAGCCACGCCCCTGGAAAACCTTCCCTACAGGTGGGCGAGGCCGGGTCAAGGGACCTTAGACCCCGACCCGCACTGGTGAGCTGGGAGATGTCTGCCCCAAACAGGTGAGGCTAGGCTGACAGAATGGGGGATGGGAGCAGTTTGAGCCGCGGTCACTGCGGAAGGCGGCTCGTCCTGGGCCCTCCCCGGTGGTCCTGACTTTTGTCTGCCTGTGGCCGTGGAAGACCGAACTTCGCGGGGCTCCACTTCTCTTACGTCCGATTTATCACCCGGACCATTTTTGCCCATCTCTGACAATGAGCTAGTGAGGAAGCAGCCGGAGCAGCAGTCCGGCTCTGCACCCAGGCAGCCCAGCCAGAGCCCCTTCGCCCTGGACCGGGGCAGCAGCAGCTAAGCCCCCGGGGTCTGAGCCCCACCCCCACCTCCTCGCGTGAGGAAGGTGCCCCCAACTGCTCTACTTCCCCAAAACTAATCCAGGCTCTACCGCGGCAGGCAGGGCAGGCTGCAGGGACATGAAAACCTGCCCCAAACCCCAAAGGAGCCCCTCCCCACTGCTGCCCAAACCCCAAAGGAGCCCCCTCCCCACTGCTGCCCAAACCCAAAAGGAGCCCCCCTCCCCACTGCTGCCCAAACCCAAAAGGAGCCCCCTCCCCACTGCTGCCCAAACCCAAAAGGAGCCCCCTCCCCACTGCTGCCCAAACCCAAAAGGAGCCCCTCCCCACTGCTGCCCAAACCCAAAAGGAACCCCCTCCCCACTGCTGCCCAAACCCAAAAGGAGCCCCCCTCCCCACTGCTGCCCAAACCCAAAAGGAGCCCCCTCCCCACTGCTGCCCAAACCCAAAAGGAGCCCCCTCCCCACTGCTGCCCGAACCCAAAAGGAGCCCCCTCCCCACTGCTGCCCGAACCCAAAAGGAGCCCCCTCCCCACTGCTGCCCAAACCCCAAAGGAGCCCCCCTCCCCACTGCTGCCCAAACCCAAAAGGAGCCCCCCTTCCCACTGCTGCCCAAACCCAAAAGGAGCCCCCTCCCCACTGCTGCCCGAACCCAAAAGGAGCCCCCTCCCCACTGCTGCCCGAACCCCAAAGGAGCCCCCCTCCCCACTGCTGCCCAAACCCCAAAGGAGCCCCCCTCCCCACTGCTGCCCAAACCCAAAAGGAGCCCCCCTCCCCAATGCAGCCCAAACCCAAAAGGAGCCCCCTCCCCACTGCTGCCCAAACCCAAAAGGAGCCCCCCTCCCCACTGCTGCCCGAACCCAAAAGGAGCCCCCTCCCCACTGCTGCCCAAACCCCAAAGGAGCCCCCCTCCCCACTGCTGCCCAAACCCAAAAGGAGCCCCCCTTCCCACTGCTGCCCAAACCCAAAAGGAGCCCCCTCCCCACTGCTGCCCGAACCCAAAAGGAGCCCCCTCCCCACTGCTGCCCGAACCCAAAAGGAGCCCCCTCCCCACTGCTGCCCAAACCCCAAAGGAGCCCCCCTCCCCACTGCTGCCCAAACCCAAAAGGAGCCCCCCTCCCCAATGCAGCCCAAACCCAAAAGGAGCCCCCCTCCCCACTGCTGCCCAAACCCAAAAGGAGCCCCCCTTCCCACTGCTGCCCAAACCCAAAAGGAGCCCCCTCCCCACTGCTGCCCGAACCCAAAAGGAGCCCCCTCCCCACTGCTGCCCGAACCCAAAAGGAGCCCCCTCCCCACTGCTGCCCGAACCCAAAAGGAGCCCCCTCCCCACTGTTCCATGGAAGGGCACTCACAGACAGCATGGAATTCAGGAGCCCCAAAAGACCAGCAGCTGATTGCTGGGGACCCCCCATCCCACCCAAAAGAGGCCGAAGGAAGCCCAGCTGACTGAAGTGGCTTTCTGGGTGCCCCGTGGGGGGAGCACAGGGAAGCTGACCCAGGTTTTGCAATCAAATCCAGTCACCAAGGTTACATGCTTTCCGAAAGGGGTGAATGGCAGGCTCAAGGCAATGAGCTGCCTCTTGCAGGGGAGCCCCCCCCCCCTGAACACCATCAGCACCCATGTCCCCACCCTGACAAGGTCACAAGGTCAAAGAAAAGACTTGGAGACCCTCACCCTCAATGTGCCAAAAGAGAACTTCTAACTCTGGGGGATTTTAATGTTAGAGAACCAGACATGGCAAGGAGCCCTTGGGAGGAATGGGATTCAAAACGGCAGCAGCAGCGGCAGCGGTCCCTCAGTGCTGAGCCTTCTCCTCCCCCACAGTGCCCTCTGCAAACCTAAAGGCAACAAGCTTCACGGGTGCCCCCTCCCATCGGAGGGCGATGCCATTGTCGGGGAAGAGACCACAGCCAGGGATGGATTGGCGCTGGCTCCCAGGGCCAGATTGATCATGGGCTTATTCTCTCTAAGCTAAACAGGCCGGGGCCCCGGCAAGACAAATACCAGACTTAATGTCAACAGATTAAGGTGCTTCTCGGGGTGTGAAGTTTGTTATTCACTTGGGAGGGAAGCTGAGCCCACAGACACTTAGCCGGGGCGCAGCGGAGGAGGAGCTTTCAGGGATTTGGAGGCTCACTCCTCGGAGCCAGAACCTTGCAGACTTCAGGGCTGCTCTGAAGGAAATGATGGGGAAGCCTCGAAATTAAAAACTCCCCGGGGTCCTGCGGATAGTTCAACGGTGTCTCAGAAGGCTGTTACCCCTATCAAAAGCAGAGTGAGAGCAAAGCCTAGAGAGACGCGGGGTTCAGGGCTCCGAGAGAAGGCAGAGGACTTTTGTTATCAGCATTTGTGCGGATAACAACAATGCAAAGCACTTTTATGTCGCCCTGAGGGCTATTTGTGGGCCCCAGACCAGCCGCCCATCTCAGTCCCTCCGGGCTGAGGGAGATAGTGATCAGTGAGAAGGACTCCACCCTGGAGAGATGGGGGCTGGTCTCCTCAGGCCCGCACCAGCCCCTGCGTAAGCCACGGGCCGCATAGCTCAGCTTGAAGTCAACCCTTCTCTTACCACTCTTCCAGCTGCAGTAGTTTTGGGTGCCAGTGGGCTCCCTTCACGTGGCAAAGCTACTGGTGCTGGTTGTATTCCAGCTGACACAAGTCACAGAGCTCACTGATGGTATGGCAGTACCTGAAATCTTCTGCTTTATATGGCAAAAGGAGATCGAGGATGCTCCCATTGTGCATTTGTATAAATGAAAAAGAAATGGGTTGTCCTTTGGGGGGAGGTGGGTCTCTCTCTCTGTCTCTGTCTCTGTCTCCTCTCTCTGCTCTCTTCTCTATCTCTATCTCTGTCTCTGTCTGTCTCTGTCTCTGTCTCTGTCTCTCTCTCTCCTCTCTCTGCTCTCTCTCTGTCTCTGTCTCTCTAACTCTCTGTGTCTCTGTCTCTGTTTCTGTCTCTGTCTTTCTCTGTCTCTTTTTTCTCTGTCTTTCTGTGTCTCTCTCTGACTTTCTGTCTCTGCCTCTGTCTTTGAGTCTCTCTACATGTCTCTGTCTCTCTGTCTCTCCTCTCAGTGTCTCTATCTCTGTCTCTCTCCTCTGTCTCTGTCTCTCTGTCTCTCTATCTCTGTCTCTTTCTCTTAGTCATTGCTGGCAAAATTCTTGCCCAAGACCTTCCCTCACCTGGAAGGTGTTGTCTCCCCCAGAGCCAGTGTGACTTCAGAAAGGGCTGAGGAACTGCCTAATAATCCCAGGAGAAATGCCAAGAGGAAAGTGGTCTAGACACAGTGTTTGTGGCCCAGGCCAAGACCTTCGAGACCACCGGTTGTGAGGCCTTGTGGGAAAGGGTCCCAGAGAAGTTGCACAGCGTTGTACATGGCTTCCATGGTGCTTGCCTAGTCCTGGATGATGGATGGAAGCTCTCAAGCTTTCCCAGTCGCAGTGACAGGAACAAGGCTGTGTGCTTGCTCCCGGGGCTTCTTAGCCTGATGTAATTTTTAAGTGATGCTGCAGGAGCATGAAAATGACTGGGAGCCTGATTTCCCTTGTGCAGCGTGATCAAGGTGGAAACATGGAGAGAAGACTTGTACATGTTTCCCCAGTATTGGATTGCTTGCTGTCTGGAAGAGGGGAGAGGGGGAAGGGAAGGAGAACATTTGGGAACACAAGGTTTTGCAAGGGTGAAGGCTGAAAACTATGTCTGTGTGGACGTGGACAATAAAAAGCTATTATTTTGGTAAATGGCATCAAGGTCAGCGGCCACACGGATGGTAAATTATTTAATTTGAAAAGGCTGCAAGTCGAGATGTAAAGGGAGGGGGTTTGGTGCTCGACTTTTTGTTTGCAGATGGTTGTGCACTCGATGCAGTCTCTGAGGCCGAGATGCAACAGAATATAAATCGCCTCTCCGCCGCTCATGCTAATTTTGGCCTGAAAAATAACCGTTTCCCCAGCCAGCCCCCTATCACTCGCCCATATGTGGAACCTCTGTGCATCAGCTCATTTACCTTGGCAGTGGGCTCTGCAGAGAGGTGCACAGAGATGATGGGGCTGATGTATGCACTGCCAGAGCCGGCTCGGGGTCTGGAAGGCTCCCAAGAAAAGTGGGAGACTCAGGAGACTGCCTGCAAACTCTGCTGACTCCCGGGCCCTGGGCCTGGGAACCGGACGGTCCACCGGCATCGGGCCGGGAAGCTCAGTGCTTCCGTCTCCATTGTCTGGGGAGAGTCTGACAGTCACCTGGACAGGGGGAGTCTTTCTCCAGCTGCACCGCCATGATTTGGGCTCTGCTGCAGAGAGCACAAGGGGGATGGGTAGTTCAAATGCCAAGGTCTGTCTGCTTTAGCAGAGAACTCACACAAACCCAGGGCTCCCAGGGAGGGGAGAAGAAGGGGTAGAAGCCCCTCCCAAGATCCCTCTGAAGTAACAAAAAAGACCCCCCTGGAGAACCTTAGAACCCATGGGAACTGGGATACCCCGGCCCAGACCTCCCAGCACGGCGAGCCCTCCTCAGGGAAGGTTTGCAGTAGCTCAGAGAAATGGGAGATGCACAATGGGGAGCGCTCACCCCACATCTCCCTGTGGACTATTTGTACCCGACCTCTGGGAGAAATATTTGAACTCGCAGAGGTCTATTCAGTCAAAGCTGAACACCCTGTACCTTGACTCCAACCTGGTGATGTAATTGTGGTCCTTTTCAAATGCTCAGGATGGACAACAAGGCCACGGCCATCATCTGCCTCCTGACAAAAAGGCCTCCTCCATCTCTCCAGAGGAGGCACTCGTCCCCTCAGGGTCAGAGCCTGGCAAAGGAGAGAGGGAGCTCGGGGAACCTCAGCCCCAAAGTCTCGTCCACACGGACACCCCGACTCAATGGAGTTTCACAGATGGCCATTTCCAGAAATGGTGTGAGATGGTAAAGGGAAGATTCTTGCTGGGATGTGGGCTGGACTGCAGGAGCTCGGAACATCTGGGACCAAAGGCTCCCTCCCAAAATTAAATTCTGCCCCCTAGAAAAAGTTTTCTTCATGTTACATAGATAGATAGAAAGAAAGAAAGAAAGAAAGAAAGAAAGAAAGAAAGAAAGAAAGAAAGAAAGAAAGAAAGAGAGAAAGATATAGATATAGATATAGATATAGATATAGATATAGATATAGATATAGATATAGATATAGATATAGATATATGTATGTATGTATGTATGTATGTATGTCTCGAGGGTCCCTCCATTTTCCCGTCTATGCTGGGTGGGTGGGCTCTCTGAGAGAATCTCAGTGCCAGGACAAGCATTCTGTCTCCAGGATTCTCCCAAGTCCACAATAACCTCAGAAAAGGGCCCTACAAGGAACACGCTGGTAACTCAAGAAAGGAACACATGGTCTTGGATGTATAATGGCAAGAGCCCCTCCCTCATTTTATAGCTGACAAGTAGACTGACTTACTACGTGGTAAACTGAAATCCGAACCCAGAAGCCTCTCTGCATCTATGGTTCTTTCCATTGTACCGTGACGCTTCAAGGCATTTATCTTTAGAGCGCCCATAATCCCAGTGGGAAGGCCCAACTCTCTCATTTGTAAAAACTGAAGTCTTTTAAAGTACTTTTTAATATTTTAAATATCTTCATTTTTCCTATTTCCAAAATATCTTCAATTTTCCAATTACATGTAGAATTTTTTAACATTCATTTTTTCTTTTTATTAAAGCTTTTTATTTTCAGAACTTATGCAGGGATAATTTTTCAACATAAACCCTTGCAAAACCTTGTGTTCCAATTTCTCCCCTTTCCTCCACCGTCTCTCCTAAATGGCAAGTAATCCAATATATGTTAAATGTGGTAGAAATATATAACAGTCTGAGTTATAAATTCTCTCCCTTCTTTCTATGGTTCCTCCCTCAATGAGAAGGCAAGTAATTTGATATAGGTTATACATGTGCACTCATGCAAAACATATTTCCAATTTAGTCACATGAAGGAAAACACAGCCCAAAAATAAAACAAGAAAAACAAAGTCCAAAAAAAAGTATGCTTCAATCTGCATTCAGACTCCATCAGTTATTTTTCTCTGGAGGTGAACAGTTTTCATCATGAATCCCTCAGAATTATCTTGGATCCATCCATGTATTGCTGAGAATAGCTAAGTTATTCACATTTTATCATCATATTTTATTGCTGTTTTAAAAATTGGTTTTCCTTACTTCACTTTATATCAGTTCATATAAATCTTTCCAGATTTTCTGAAAGCATCCTGCTCACCATTTCTTATAGCACAATAGTATTCTATCACATACTCCAACTTGTTCAGTCATTCCTCACATGGTAAAAATCTCCTGAATTTCCAATTCTTTGTCATCACAAAAAGAGCTATATATGTATTTTGCAGAGGATAGTTATCTTTTTAAAAATTTTTTTCAAAAATTTAAAAATTTGGAATATAAGCCTAGTAGTGCTATTGTGGGGTCAAATGGTATGGACAGTTTTATAGCCTTTTGAGCAGATTTTTTTCTTTTTTTTTGTAAATTTTTTTGTTTTCAAAACATTTGCACAGATAATTTTCAACATTCACCCTTGCATAACCTTGTGTTCCAAATTTTTTCTCCCTCCCTTCCCCCTACTCCCTCCCCTAAATAGGAAGTAATCCAATATATGTTAAACGTGCAATTCTTAATGAAAAAAATTCCAATGAAGATGCCTTAACTACACCAGATCTAAAACTCTCTTACAAATCAGCAGTCATCAAAGCCACTGGGTATTGGCTAAGAAGTAGAGGAGTCCCTCAGTAGAACAGGTTAGGTTCACAGGACAAAATAGTCAATGACTATAGCAATCTAGTGTTTGACAAACCCAAAGACCCAAAGTAGGATAAAACTCACTGCATGACAAAAACTACTGGGAAAATTAGAAACTAGAATGGCAGAAACTAGGCACTGACCAACACCTAACACCATATATCAAGATAAAGTCAAAATGAGTTTGTGATCTAGACATAAAGAGTGATATTATAAGCAAATAAGAAGAATAAAGGATAGTTTACTTCTCAGATCTTTGAAGAAGGCAGGAATTTGTGACCAAAGAAGAACTGGAGCTCATTATTAAACACAAAAAAGATAATTTGTATTATATTAAGTTAAAATGTTTTTGTGCAAACAAAACGAATGCAGACAACATTAGAAGGGAAGCAATAAATTGGGAAAACATTTTTACATTCAAGGGTTCTGATAAAGGCCTCATTTCTAAAATATATAGAGAATTGATTCAAATTTATAAGAATTCAAGCCATTCTCTAATTAATAAATGGTCAAAAGATATGAACAGACAGTTTTTAGATAAAGAAATTAAAACCATTTCTAGTCATAGGAGAAAGTGCTCTAAATCACTATTGATCAGAAAAATGCAAATTAAGACAACTCTGAGGTACCACGACCCACCTGTAAGATTGACTAAGATGACAAGAAAAGATGTTGGGATGTGGGAAACTGGAACACATACATTATTGGTAGAACTGTGAACAGATACAATCATTCTGAAAAACAATATGGAACTATACCCAAAAGCCTATCAAAATGTGCATATCCTTTGACCTAGCAGTGTTTCTACTGCGATTATATCCCAAAGAGATCTTAAAGGAGGGAAAGGGACCCACAAGTGAAAAAAGATTTGTGGCAGCCCTTTTTGTAGTGGAACGAAAGTGGGAAGTGAATGAATGTCCATCAGTTGAAGAATGGCTGAATAAGTTATGGTATATGGATGTTATGGAATATTATTGTTCTATAAGAAACAATCAGCAGGATGATTTCAGAGAGGGCTGGAGAGACTTACAGGAACTGATGCTGAGGGAAATGAGCAGGACCAGGAGATCATTGTACATGGCAACATCAATATTATATGAGGATCATTTCTGATGGATATGACTCTCTTCAACAATGAAATGATTCAAACCAGTCCCAATTGTTCAGTGATGAAGAGAGCCATCTACACCCAGAGAGAGAACCATGGGAACAGGGGGTGGACTACAACATAGCATCTTCACTCTTTTTGTTGTTATTTACTTGCATTTTCTTTTCTTTGTCATCATTTTTTCCTTTTTCATCTGATTTTTCTTGTGCAGCAAGATAATTGTATAAATATGGATGCATATATATGATTTAACATGTATTTTAACATGTTTAACATATATTGGATTACTTGCTATCTAGGAGATGCGGTGGGAAGGAGGAGAGGAAAATGTGGAAGACAAAGTTTTGCAAGGGTTAATGTTAAAAAATTATCCATGTAAATGTTTTAAAAATAAAAAGCTTTTCTAAAAAAAGAATCCAAGCCATTCTCCAACTAGTACATAGTCAAAGTCTATTTCAGATGAAGAAATTGAAACTATTTCTAGTCATATGAAAAGATGCTCTAAATTTGGTACTGGCTAAGAAATAGACTAGTCAGTCAGTGGATTAGATTAGGTTCACAGGACAAACCAGTCAATGACTACAGCAATCTAGTGTTTGACAAACCCAAAGACCCAAAGTAGGATAAAACTCACTCTTTGACAAAAACTGCTGGGAAAATTGGAAACTAGAATGGCAGAAACTAGGCATTGACCCACACTTATGATCTCATGATTTAGACACAGAAAGTGATATTATTAGCAAATTAAAAGAACATAGGATAGTTTACTTCTCAGATCTGTGAAGGCGGCAGGAATTTGTTAGCAAAGAAGAACTGGAGCTTATAATTGAACACAAAATACATAATTTTAATTATATTAAGTCAAAAAGGTTTTGTACAAATAAAACTAATACAGGCAAAATTAGAAAGGAAGCAATAAATTGAGAAAACATTTTGTTACATTCAAGGGTTCTGATAAAGGCTTCATTTCTAAAATATATGGAGCATTAACTCAAATTTATAAGAATTTAAGCCATTCTCCAACTGATAAATGGTCAAAGGCTATGAACAGACAATTTTGAGAGGAAGAAATTAAAACCATTTCTAGTCATATGAAAATAAGGTGCTCTAAATCACTATTGATCAGAGAAATGCAAATTAAGACAATTCTGAGACACAACTACATACCTCTCAGATTGGCTAAGGGACAGGAAAAGATAATGATAAATGTTGGAGGGGATGTGGGAAAACTGGGACACCCATACATTATTGATAGAACTGTGAATATATAACCATTCTGAAGGGTAATTAGGAACTCTATTCAAAAAGTTTTCCAATGCCCTTTGACCCAGCTGTATTTCTATAGGGCCTGTATCCCAAAGAGAGCTTAAAGAAGGGAAAGGGACCCACATGTGCAAAAATGTTTGTGGCCAGCCTTTGTATAGTGTCTAGAAACTAGAAACTGAGTGGATGCCCATCAGGAGGAGAATGGCTGAATAAATTGTGGTATATGAATGTGATGGAATATTATTGTTCTGTAGGAAATGACCGGCAGGGTGACTTCAGAAAGGCCTGGAGAGACTGACAGGAACTGGTGCTGAGTGCAATAAGCAGGACCAGGAGATCATTGTACACAGCAACAACAAGATTATACAATGATCAATTATGGTAGAGGTGGCTCCCTTCAACAATGAGATGATTCAAACCAATTCTACTTGTCCAGAGAGAGACCTGTGGAAACTGAGTATGGTTCACAACAGCATTTTCACCCTTTTTGTTGTTGTTTGCTTGCATTTTGTTTTGTTTCTCTTTTTTTCTTGTGAAGAAGGATAATTGTATAAAAATGTATACATGTATCATATTTAACATATATAATATTTTAAGATATATTAGACTACTTGCCATCTAGGGGAGGGCATTGGGGAAGAGAGGAAAATTGGAACACGGGGTTTGGCAAGGGCTAATGTTCCAGTGCTTTGAAAAACAAAAAACTTTTAAACCAAGAAAAACAAAAACAAAATTTCTTTGAGATACAGGCCGAATAGTACTATTATAGGGGCAATTGTTATGGACAGTTGTACTACCTTTGGGGCCTGGATAATTTTCAGCATTCACCCTTGCAAAACCTGTGTTCCAAATTTTTTTTCTCTTTCCCTTCCCTCCACTCCTTCCCCTAGACAGCAAGTAATCCATTATATGTTAAACATGTGCAATTTTTAAGGAAAAAAAAAAGCCAATGAAGATGACTCAGTTGTACCTGATCTAAAACTCTATTACAAAGCAGCAGTCATCAAAACCATTTGGAATTGGCCAAGAAATAGACTAGTTGATCAGGGGAACAGGTTAGGTTCACAGAACAAAATAGTCAGTGAGTATAGCAATCTAGTGTTTGACAAACCCAAAGACCCAAAGTAGGATGAAACTCACTGTTTGACAAAAACTGCTGGGAAAATTGTAAGTTAGAATGGCAGAAACTGGGAACTGACCCACACTTAAGATTTCATGATTTAGATGCAAAGAGTGATATTATGATCAAATTAGAAGAACAATGGGATAATTTACCTCTCAAATCTGTGAAGAAAGCAGGAATTTGTGAACAAAAAAGAACTGGAGATCATTACTGAACACAAAATAGATAATTTTGATTATATTAAATTAAAAAGTTTTTGTATAGACAAAACTAATACAGACAATAATAGAAGAAAAGCAATAAATTGGGAAAACATTTTTACACTCAAGGGTTCTGGTAAAGGCCTAATTTCTAAAATATATAGAGCACTGACTCAAACTTATAAGAATTCAAGCCATTCTTCAATTGATAAATGGCAAATGATATGAACAGATACATTTTTTCTTTTTGATCTGATTTTTCTTCTGCAGCAAGATAATTCTATAAATATGCATACATATATTGGATTTAACATGTATTTTAACATGTTTAACATATATTGGATTAATTGCCATCTAGGGGATGTGGTGGGGAGGAGGGGAAATGTGGAACACAAGGTTTTGTGATGATTTATATTGAAAAATTATCCATACATCTGTTTCGTAAATAAAAAGCTTTAAAAAAAATTCAACCCAATCTCTAACTGATAAATGGCCGAAGTATCAGGCAATTTTCAGACAAAGAAATTGAAAGTATTTCTAGTCATATGAAAAAGTGCTCCAAATGACTATTGATCAGAGAAATGCAAATTAAGACAACTCTGAGATACCACCACATCTCCCACATTGGCTAAGATGTCAGGAAAAGATAATGATGAATGTTGAATGGGGATATGGGAAAACTGGGACAACTGATACATTGTTGGTGGAGTTGTGAAAGGATCCAGCCATTCTGGAGAGTAATTTGGAACTATGCCCAAAAAGTTATCAAACTGTGCATCCCCTTTGACCCAGCAGTGTTTCTATTGGGCCTATATATCAAAGAGATCTATCTTAAAGAAGGGAAAGGAACCCACATGTGAAAAAATGTTTGTGGCAGCCCTTTTTGTAGTGGCAAGAAACTGGAAACTGAGTGGATGCTCATCAACTGGGGAATAGCTAAATAAATTGTGGTATATGAATGTTATGGAATACTATTGCTCTGTAAAAAATGACCAACAGGAGGATTTCAGAGATGCCTGGAGAGACTTACAGGAACTGATGCTGAGCGAAATGAGCAGAACCAGGGAATCATTATACACGGCAACAACAATACTGTATGAGGATGTATTCTGATGGACGTGGATATCATCAACAAAGAGAAGATCTAATTCAGTTCCAATGGATCAATGATGGACAGAATCAGCAACAGCCAGAGAAGGAACACTGGGAAATGAGAGTAAACTGTTTGAATCTTTGTTTTTCTTCCCAAGTTATTTTTACTTTCTGAATCCAATTGTTCTTTGCAATAAGAGAACTGTTCGGTTCTACACACATATATTTTATCTAGGATGTACTATAACATATTTAACATGTTAAAAAATGCCAATGAAGATGCCTCAGCTGTACCTGACCTAAAACTCTATTACAAAGCAGCAATCATCAAAACCATTTGGTACTGGCTAAGAAATAGAGGAGTCCATCAGGGGAACAGGTTAGGTTCACAACACAAACCAGTCAATAAGTACAGCAATCTAGTGTTTGACAAACCCAAAGACCCAAAGTAGGATAAAACTCACTACTTGACAAAAACTGCTGGGAAAATTGGAAACTAGAATGGCAGAAACTAGGCAGTGACCCACACTTATGATTTCATGATTTAGACAAAAAGAGTAATACTATAAGCAAATTAGAAGAACATAGGATATTTTCCCTCTCAGATCTGTGAAGAAAGCAGGAATTTGTGAGCAAAGAACTGGAGCCCATTATTGAACACAAAATAGATAATTTTGATTATATTAAGTTAAAAGGTTTTTCTACAAACAAAACGAATACAGGCAAAATTAGAAGGGAAGTAATGAATTGGGAAAACATTTTTACACTCAAGGGTTCTGATCAAGGCCTCACTTCTAAAATATATGGGGCTTTGACTCAAATATATAAGAATTCAAGCCACTCTTCAATTGATAAATGGTCAAATGATATGAACAGACAATTTTTTTCTTTTTAATCTGATTTTTCTTGTGCAGCATGATAATTGTATAAATATGCATACATATATTGGATTTAACATGTATTTCAACATATTTAACATATATTAGATTACTTGCCATCTAGGGGACATGGTGGGGAGGAGGGGAAAATGTGGAACACAAGGTTTTGTGAGGGTTTATGTTAAAAATGTATGCATGATATGTATACATATATTATATTTAACATATACTTTAACATATTTAACATATATTGATTTACCTGCCATCTGGGGGAGGGGGTGGAGAAAGGATGGAAAAATTGGAACAAAAGGTTTTGCAATTTTCAATGCTGAAAAATTACCCATGCATATATCTTGTAAATAAAAAGCTATAATAAAAAATATTATCCATACATTGACCAGGGGTTAACAAGATGGCAAGAAATATAGAATTAGTAATTTTAATCATAAATGTGAATGGGGTAAACTCCCCCAAAAAGAGGAAGCAGTTAGCAGACTGGATTAAAAGCCAGAATCCTACAATATGTTGTTTATAGGAAACACATTTGAAGCAAGGCTCTACATACAGAGTAAAGGTAAAAGGCTGGAGCAGAATCTACTATGGTTCAGGTAAAGTCAAAAAAGCAGGGGTAGCCATCCTGATCAAGCAAAAGCAAAAATTGATCTAATTAAAAGAGATAAGGAAGGAAACTATATCTTACTAAAGTGTAGCATAGATAATGAAGCAATATCAATATTAAACATATACGAATCAAGTGGTGCACCATCTAAATTCTTAAAAGAAAAATTAAGAGAGCTGCAAGAAGAAATAGACAGTAAAACTATAATAGTGGGAGATCTCAACCTTGCATTCTCAGAATCAGATAAATCAAACCAAAAAATAAATAAAAAAGAAGTCAAAGAGGTAAATAGAATACTAGAAATTTAGATATGATAGATCTTTGAAGAACCTATACAAAAATTGATCATATGTTAGGACATAAAAATCTCAAATTCAAATGCAAAAAGGCAGAAATAGTAAATGCATCCTTTTCAGGTCACGATGCTATGAAAATTACATTCAATAAAAAGCCAGGGGAAAATAGACCAAAAAACTAAATAATCTCATCCTAAAGAATGATTGGGTGAAACAGCAAATCATAGACATAATTAATAACTTCACATAAAAAAATGACAATAATGAGATGTCATACCAAAATATGTGGGATACAGCCAAAGTGGTAATAAGGTGAAATTGTATATCACTAGAGGCCTACTTGCGTAAAATAGAGAAAGAGAAAGTGAAGTCATTGGGCTTGCAACTAAAAAAGCTAGAAAAGGAACAAATTAAAAACCCCCAGTCAAACACTAAACTTGAAATTCTAAAAATTAAAGGAGAGATTAATAAAATTGAAAGTAAAAAAAAATATTGAATTAACAAGTAAAAGTAAGAGTTGGTTTTATGAAAAAGCCAACAAAATAGATAAACCCTTACTAAATTTGATTAAAAAAAGGAAAGAGGAAAATTAAATTGTTAGTCTAAAAATGAAAAGGAAAAACTCGCCACTAATGAAGAGGAAATTAGAGCAATAATTAGGAGTTACTTTGCCCAACTTTATGCCAATAAACTCGATAACTTAAATGAAATGGAAGAATATCTTCAAAAACATAGCTTACATAGATTAAAAGAGGAAGAAGTAAATTGATTAAACAGTTCCATTTTAGAAAAAAAAAAAAAATAGAATAAGCTATTAACCAACTCCCTAAGAAAAGATCCCCAGGACCAGATGGATTTACATATGAATTCTACCAAACATTTAAAGAACAACTAACTCCAATGCTATATAAACTATTTGAAAAAATAGGGATTGAAGGAGTCCCACCAAATTCCTTTTATGACACAGACATGGTACTGATACCCAAACCAGGTAAGTTGAAAACAAAGAAAATTATAGACCAATAACCCTAATGAATATTGATGCAAAAATCTTAATAAAATATTAGCAAAAAGATTACAGAAGATCATCCCCAGGATAATATGCTATGACTAAATAGGATTTATATCAGGAATGCAGGGCTGGTTCAATATTAGGAAAACTTCTAGCATAATTGACTATATCAATAACCAAATTAACAAAAACCATTTGATCATCTCAATAGATGCAGAAAAAGCATTTGATAAAATCCAACATCCATTCCTAATAAATGTAAAGGGCTGAAACTCTGAATAGGTGTACTGGAATCAGACAACTGAGTACTTAAGGCTAATTACCTACTGGACAACACTCTATTAGCATATGCTTAAAAAATGGCCCTTCTCATTATTCTATGCTGCTCCACCTTTTGGTGTATACAGATAATTATAGGAGGGATTAGGGGGTGGAGTAAGACAAGCCAGAATCACTTTGGAGGAAAAGGAGGAGAAGGGAGGTCAATAGGTGGAGAGCTTGTGCCAGTTTTGTCCATCTCTTTTACTTGTCCCCCTAAAGACCAAGGACTTTTGCTGATCCTGACTCTGGCTGATCTTGAGGTCAAAAGGGAGCTAACTCAGACTTCACAAAAAATACTTGAGAGTATAGGAATAAATAGAACCATTCCCAATAAGATTAGGAGTGAAACAAGATTGCCCACAATCACCATCAGTATTCAATATTGTATTAGAAATACTAGCTTCAGCAATAAGAGTTGAGAAAGAGATTAAAGGAATTAAGAGTCGATAAAGAGGAAACCAAATTATCATTCTTTACCAATGATATGATGGTATACTTAGAGAACCCCAGAGATTCTACTAAAAAGCTATTAGAAATAATCCACAACTTTAGAAAAGTTGCAGGATACAAAATAAATCCACATAAATCCTCAGCATTTTTATACATCACTAACAAAATCCAACAGCAAGAGATACAAAGGGAAATTCCATTCAAAATAACTGTCAATAGCATAAATATTTGGGAATCTATATGCCAAAGGAAAATCAGGAATTATATGAGCAAAACTACAAAACACTTTTCACACAAATAAAGTCAGCTTTAAATAATTGGAAGAATATTAAGTGCTCTTGGATAAGCCGAGTGAATATAATAAAGATGACAATACTACCTAAACTAATCTATTATATTAGTGCTATACCAATCAGACTCCCAAGAAATTATTTTAATGATCTAGAAAAAATAACAACAAAATTCATATGGAAGAACAAAAGGTCAAGAATTTAAAGGGAACTAATGAAAAAAAAACTCAAATGAAGGTGGCCTAGCTGTACCTGATCTAAAACAATATTGTAAAGCAGTGGGCATCAAAACCATTTGGTATTGGCTAAGAAATAGACTAATTGATCAATGTAATAGGTTAGGTTCACAGGACAAAATAGTCAATAACTATAGCAATCCAATGTTTGACAAACTCAAAGATCCCAACTTTTGGGATAAGAATTCATTATTTGACAAAAATTTCTGGGAAAACTGGAAATTAATATGGCAGAAACAAGGCATGGATCTACACTTAACACAGTACACCAAGATAAGATCAAAATGGGTTCATGATTTAGGCATAAAGAACGAGATTATAAATAAATTAGAGGAACATAGGACAGTTTACCTCTCAGACTTCTGGAGGAGGAAGAATTTTATAACCAAAGAAGAACTAGAGATCATTATTGATCACAAAATAGAAAACTTTTATTACATCAAATTAAAAAGCTTTTATACAAACAAAACTAATGCAAATAAGATTAGAAGGGAAACAATAAACTGGGAAAACATTTTTACAGTTAAAAGTTCTGATAAAGGCCTCATTTCCAAAATATGTAGAGAATTGACTCTATAAGAAATCAAGCCATTCTCCAATTGATAAATGGTCAAAGGATATGAATAGACAATTTTCAGATGATGAAATTGAAACTATTTTTACTCATATGAAAGAGTGTTCCAAATCACTACTGATCAGAGAAATGCAAATTAAAACAACTCTGAGATACCACTACACACCTGTCAGATTGGCTAAAATGACAGGAAAAAATAATGATGTAAATTGGAGAGGATGCAGGAGAATTAGGACACTCATGCATTGTTGGTGGAGTTGTGAACGAATCCAACCATTCTAGAGAGCAATCTGGAATTATGCCCAAAAAGTTATCAAACTGTGCATACCCTTTGACCCAACAGTGCTTCTACAGGGCTTATATCCCAAGGAAATCCTAAAGAAGGGAAAGGGACCTGTATGTGCAAGAATGTTTGTGGCAGCCCTTTTTGTAGTGTCCAGAAACTGGAAAATGAACGGATGCCCATCAATTGGAGAATGGTTAGGTAAATTATGGTATATGAATGTTATGGAATATTATTGCTCTGTAAGAAATGACCAGCAGGATGAATACAGAGAGGCTTGGAGAGACTAACATGAACTGATGCTGAGTGAAATGAGCAGAACCAGGCGATCATTATACACTTCAATGATACTGTACGAGGATGTATTCTGATGGCAGTGGATATCTTCGACAAAGAGAAGATCTAATTCAGTTCCAATTGCTTAATGATGGACAGAATCAGCTACACCCAGAAAAGGAACACTGGGAAATGAATGTAATCTACTTGCATTTTTGTATTTTTTCCTAGGTTATTTTTACCTTCTAAATCCAATTTTTCTTGAGTAACAAGAGAACTGTATGGTTCTGCACACATATAGTGTATCTAAGATACACTTTAGCATGTTTAATATGTATGAGACTGCTTGCATCTAGGGGAGGGGGTGGAGGGAGGGAAGGGAAAAGTTGGAACAGAAGTGAGTGCAAGGGACAATGCAGCAAAAATTATCCATGCATGTGTTCTGTAAATAAAATCTATAAAAAAAAAAAATACATGCATGTGTTTTTTAAATAAAAAGCTTTAAAAAAAAATTCAAGCCATACTCCAAGTGATAAATGGCCAAAGCATTAGACAATTTTTCAGACGAAGAAATTGAAACTATTTCTAGTCATATGAAAAGGTGCTCCAAATGACTATTGATCAGAGAAATGCAAATTAAGTCAACTCTGAGATACTACTACACACCTATCAGATTGGCTAAAATGACAGAAAAAGATAATGACGAATATTGGAGGGGATATGGGGAAACTGGGACACTGATACATTGTTGGTGGAACTTTGAATGGACCCAGCCATTATGAAGAGCAATTTGGAACTTTGCTCAAAATTTTATCAAACTGTGCATACCCTTTTATATCCCAAGGAGATCTTAAAGAAAGGAAAGGGACCCACATGGGCAAAGATGTTTGTGGCAGCCCTTTTGTAGTGTCAAGAAACTGGAAACTGAGTGGATGTCCTTCAGAAGGAGAATGGCTGAATAAGTTATGGTATATGAATATTATTAAATATTATTATTCTCTAAGAAATGATCAGGGTGATGGTTTCAGAAACGCCTGGAGAGACTCACATGAACTGATGTTGAGTGAAATGAGCAGGACCAGGAGATCATTATACACAGCAACAAGACTATATGAGGACCAATTCTGATGAACATGGCTCCCTTCAACAATGAGATGATACAAACCAGTCCCAATTGTTCAGTGATGAACAGAGCCATCTATACCCAGGGAAAGGACTATGGGAACTGAGTGTGGTTCACAACATAGTATTTTTGCTCTTTTTTATTGTTGTTTATTTGCATTTTATTTTGCTTCTCTTTTTTTCTTGTGCAGCACGATAATTGTATAAATATGTATACATATATTAGATTTAACACTTATCTCTACCATGTTTAATATATATTAGACTACTTGCCATCTAGGGAAGGGAGTGGGGGAAGGGAGGAAAATTGGAACACAGGGTTTTGCAAGAGCTACTGTTGAAGAATTGTCCACTGTTTTGAAAAACAAAAACCTTTAAAAAACAACAAGAAGAACAAAATTTCTTTGGGCTACAGGCCTAATAGTGCTGTTATGGAGCCAAATGTTATGAACAGTTTTACAGCCTCACTGTTTGACAAAAGCTACTAGGAAAATTGGAAACTAGAATGGCAGAAACTAGGCACTGACCCACACTTAGGATTTCATGATTTAGACACAAAGAGTGATATTATAACAAATTAGAAGAACATAGGATAGTTTACCTCTCAGACCTGTGGAGGAGGAAGGAATTTGTGACTAAATTAAAACTGGAGGTCATTACTGAATACAAAATATATAATTTTGATTATATTAAGTTAAAAAGTTTTTGTACAGACAAAACTAATACAGGTAAGATTAGAAGGGAAGCAATAAATTGAGAAAACATTTTTACATTCAAAGGTTCTGATAAAGGCCTCATTTCTAAAATATATGGAGCATTGACTCAAATTTATAAGATTTTAAGCCATTCTTCAATTTTTAAATGGCAAAAGTATGTGAACAGATGATTTTCAGATGAAGGAATTGAAATTATTCCTAGTCATGTGAAAAGGTATTCTAAATTTGGTACTGGCTAAGAAATAGAGTAGTAGATCAGTGGAATAGGTTAGGTTCACAGGACAAAATAGTCAATGACTATAGCAATCTAGTGTTTGACAAACCAAAGACCCAAAGTAGGATAAAACTCACTGTATGACAAAAACTGCTGGGAAAATTGCAAACTAGAATAGCAGAAACTAGGCATTGACCCACACTTATGATCTCATGATTTAGACACAGAAAATGATATTATTAGCAAATTAAAAGAACATAGGATAGTTTACTTCTCAGATCTGTGAAGAAGGCAGGAATTTGTGACCAAAGAAGAACTGGAGCTCATTATTGAACACAAAATAGATAATTTTGATTATATTAAGTTAAAAAAAGTTTTGTACAAATAAAACTAATACAGGCAACATTAGAAGGGAAGCAATAAATTGAGAAAACATTTTTATATTCAAGGGTTCTGATAAAGGCCTCCTTTCTAAAATATATAAATAATTATAAGAATTCAAGCCATTCTCCAACTGATAAATGGTCAAAGGATATGAAGAGACAATTTTGAGAGGAAGAAATTAAAACCATTTCTAATCATATGAAAAGGTCTCCAAATCACTATTGATCAGAGAAATGCAAATTAAAAGAACTCTGAAGTACGACTACACACCTATCAGATTGGTTAAGAAGACAGGAAAAGATGTTGAAAGGGATGTGGGAAAACTGCAACACTGATACATTGTTGGTGGAACTATGAACAGATCCAGCCATTCTGGAGAGCAGTTTGGAACTATGCTTAAAAAGTTATCAAACTGTGCACATCCTGTGACCCAGCAGTGTTTCTACTGGGCTTATAAACCAAAGAGATGCTAAAGAAGGGAAAGGGATCTACCTGTATGTGCCAAAATGTTTGTGGACGCCCTTTTTGTAGGAGCTAGAAACTGGAAATTGAATGGATGCCCAGCAGTTGGGGGAATGGCAAAATAAGTTATGGAATATGAATGTTGATGGAATGTTATTGTTCTGTAAGAAACAACCAGCAGGTTGATTTCAGAGAGGCCTGAAGGGACTTAAGTGAACTGATGCTGAGTGAAATGAGCAGAACCAAGAGATCATTATACACGGCAACAGCAAGACTATATGATGATCAATTCTGATTGATCAAGGCTCCCTTCAACAACGAGATGATTCAAGCCTGTTCCAATAATCTTATGATGATGAGAGCCATCTATACCCAAAGAGAGGACTGTGGAAATAGAATGGGGATCACAACATAGTATTCTCACTTCTTTGGTTGCTGTTTGCTTGAATTTTATTTTCTTTCTTATTTTTCTTCCTTTTTGATCACATTTTTCTTCTGTGGCATGATAATTGTATAAATATGCATACATATATTGGATTTAACATGCATTTCAACATGTTTAACATATATTGCATTACTTGCCATTTCAGGGAAGGGATGGGGAGGAGAGGAAAATGTGGAACACAAAGTTTTGCAAGGGTTAATGTTGAAACATTATCAATGCATATGTTTTAAAAATAAAAAGCTTTTTTTAAAAAAGAATTTAAGCCATTTTCCAACTGATAAGTAGCCAAAGGACAACTTTGAGATGAAGAAATTGAAACTATTTCTAGTCATATGAAAAGAGTGTTCTAAATCACTATTTGTGAGAGAAATGCAAATTAAGACAACACTGAGATATCACAACATACCTCTCAGACCGGCTAAGGTGACAGAAAAAGATGTTTGAGAGAATGTGGGAAAACTGGGACACTGATACATTGTTGGTGGAACTATGAATAGATCTAGCCATTCTGGAGAGTTCAAAAAATTATAAAACTGTGCATCCCCTTTCACCCAACAGTGTCTCTACTGGGCTTATATCCCAAAGAGATCTTAAAGGAGGGAAAGGGACCCACGTGTGCAAAAATGTTTGTGGCAGTACTTTTTGTAGGGAAAAAAAGTGGGAACTGAGTGGATGTCCATCAGCTAGAGAATGGCTGAATAAATTATGGGATATAAATTTTATGGAATATTATCGTTGTATAAGAAAAAATCAGCAGGATGATTTCAGAGACCCCTGGGGAGATTTACAGGAATGGATGGTGAGTGAAATGAGCAGAACCAGGAGATCATTGTGATGAGAGATAGGAAAGGGGGAACCCCGTTTTGGTCGGCGCAAAGATAGTAAGATAGTCCCATGACGGTGCAATGAATTTACAGGCCTGAAAAGCTAGATTGATAAAAAGGTTTATTGTAGAAAGTTGGAAGTAAAGTTAAAGGTAGAAAGACGCCAGGGCCAAAGGTGGTCGCTGGGCGGGCAGGAACCCTTACATGGCTGGAAGGATACCATGTTTGGGGGGGGGAGAAGGACTCCTGCCAAGAGAGAGCTCCAGTTTGGCTCTTTTTATACTTAAAGGGGGCTTATGGGTACAGTCCCAAGCTCCTGGCGGGCTTTTCGGATAAGGAAGAAACTGTTTGTGGGGGTTGGGGAAACCTGAGCAGATAGTGGGGGCTGAGAAAATCCAAGCCAGCTCAGATCCGGTGGGGGCTGGGCTCGGATATCATTGGAATTCAAAAGGGTGCTTTTTAAGCAGGATTTGTGAATCAAAGGTCAGCTATGGGGGTTGGGAAATCAGAAAGGAAATCTTAAAGGGATCTCAACCCCCATCAATTGTACACGGCAACATCAATATTATATGAGGATCATTTCTGATGGATATGACTCTCTTCAACAATGAGATGATTCAAACCAGTCCCAATTGTTCAGTGATGAAGAGAGCCATCCACACAGAGAGAGAACCATGGGAACAGGGGGTAGACCACAACATAGCATCTTCACTCTTTTTGTTATTTATTTGCATTTTGTTTTCTTTCTCATTTTTTTTCCTTTTTGATCTGATTTTTCTTGTGAAGCAAGATAACTGTACAAATATGCAGATATATATATATACATATATATATGATTTAACATGTATTTTAACATGTTTAACATATATTGGATTACTTGCCATCTAGGGGATGTAGTGGGGAGAAGGACAGGAAAATGTGGAAGACAAAGTTTTGCAAGGGTTAATGTTAAAAAATTATCCATGTAAATATTTTAAAAATAAAAAGTTTTTTTAAAAAATAATTCAAGCCATTCTCCAACTGATAAATGGTCAAAGTATATGAACAGACAATTTTCAGATGAAGAAATTGAAACTATTGCTAGTCATATGAAAAGGTGCTCTAAATTTGGTATTGGCTAAGAAATAGAGTAGTAGATCAGGGGAACAGGTTAGGTTCACAGGACAAAATAGTCAATGAGTACAGCAATCTAGTGTTTGACAAACCCAAAGACCCAAAGTAGGATAAAACTCACTATTTGACCAAAAACTGCTGGGAAAATTGCAAACTAGAATGGCAGAAACTAGGCACTGACCCACACTTATAATTTCATGATTTAGATGGAAATAGTGATATTATAACAAATTAGAAGAACATAGGACAGTTTTATCTCTCAGACTTGAGGAAGAGGAAGGAATTTGTGACGAAAGAAAAACTGGAGCTCATTACTGAACACAAAACAGATTATTTTGATTATATTAAATTAAATTTTTTTCTACAAACAAAACTAATTAGAAAGGAAGCAATAAATTGGGAAAACATTTTTACATTCAAGGGTTCTGATAAAAGGCTTCATTTCTAAAATATATGGAGCATTGACTCAAATTTATAAGAATTCAAGCCATTCTCTAATTAATAAATAGTCAAAGGATGTAAACAGACAATTTTCAGACAAAGAAATTAAAACCATTTCTAGTCATATGAAAAAAGGGCTCTAAATCACTATTGATCAGAGAAATGCAAATTAAAACAATGCTGAGGTACCACTACATACCTCTCAGATTGGCTAAGGGACAGAAAAAGATAATGATGAATGTTGGAAGGGATGGGAAAACTAGGACACTGATACATTGTTGGTGGAACTTTGAATGGATCCAGCCATTCTGGAGAACAATTTGGAACTTTGCTCAAAAAGTTATCAAACTGTGCATACCCTTTGATCCAGTACTACTGGGCTTATATCCCAAAGAAATACTAAAGAAGGAAAAGGGACCCACGTGTGCAAAAATGTTTGTGGCAGCTCTTTGTAGTGGCAACTGGAGAATGGGTGAATAAGTTGTGGTATATGAATGTGATGGAATATTATTGTTCCGTAAGAAACGACTAGCGGGATGATTTCAGAGAGGCCTGGAGAGAGTTACAGGAACTGATGCTGAGTGAAATGAGCAGAACCAGATCATTGTATAAGGCAACAACAAGATTATACGATGATCAGTTCTGATGGACTGGGCTCTCTTCAACAATGAGATGATTCAAACCAATTCTACTTGTCCAGTGATGAATAAAGCCACCTACATAGAGAGAGGGGACTGTGGGAACTGAGTGTGGTTTACAACAGCATTTCCTCTCTTTTTGTGTTGTTTGCTTGCATTTTATTTTGCTTCTCTTTTTTCTTATGCCGCACAATAATTGTATCAATATGTATACATGTATTAGATGTAAGATGGATTTCTACCATGTTTAATATATATTAGACTACTTGCTATCTAGAGGAAGGCGTAGGGGAAGGGAGGAAAATTGGAACACAGGGTTTTGAAAGAGCTCATCTTCAAGAATTCTCCACTGTTTTGAAAAACGAAAAGCTTTAAAACAACAACAATAAGAAGAACAAAATTTTTGGGGGATACAAGCCTAATAGTGCTATTGAAGGGCAATTGTTATGGACAGTTTTACAGTCTTTGGGGCATGGATAATTTTCAACATTCACCACTGCAAAACCTTGTGTTCCAAATTTTCCCCCTTCCATTCTCCCACTCCCTCCCCTAGACAGCAAGTAATCCAATATATGTTAAACATGTTTAATTCTTAATGAAAAAAACTGCCAATGAAGAGGCCTCAGCTGTACCTGATCTAAAACTCTATTACAAAGCAGCAGTCATCAAACCATTTGGTATCGGCTAAAAAACAGAGGAGTCCATCAGTGGGGAATAGATTAAGTTCACAGGACAAAATAGTCAATGAGTATAGACAAACCCAAAGACCCAAAGTAAGATAAAACTCACTATTTGACAAAAAACTGCTGGGAAAATTGGAAACTAGAATGGCAGAAACTAGGCATTGACCCACAGTTATGATTTCATAGTTTAGACACAAAGAGTGATATTATAAGCAAATTAGAAGAACGTAGGATAGTTTACCTCTCAGACTTATGGAGAAAGAAGGAATTTGTGACCAAAGAAGAACTAGAGATCCTTATTGAACCCAAAATAGATAATTTTGATTATATTCAGTTAAAAAGTTTTTGTACAAACAAAACTAATACAGGCAAGATTAGAAGGGAAGCAATAAATTGGGAAAACATTTTTACATTCAAGAGTTCTGATAAAGGCCTCATTTCTAAAATATATGGAGCATTGACTCAAATTTATAAGAATTCAAGCCATTCTCCAACTGATAAATGGTCAAAGGATATGAAGAGACAATTTTTTTTTTCTTTTTGATCTGATTTTTATTGTGCAACAAGATAATTGTATAAATAAGCACGCATATATTGGATTTAACATGTATTTTAATATGTTTAACATATATTGGATTACCTGCCATCTAGGTGATGTGGTGAGGAGGAGGGAAAAATGTGGATCACAAAGTTTTGCAAGGGTAAATGTTGAGAAATCCATGCATCTGTTTTGTAAATAAAAGCCTTAAAAAAAAAAAAAAAAAGAATTCAAGCCATTCTCCAATTGATAAATGGCCAAAGTTTCAGGCAATTATCAGACAAAGAAACTGAAACTATTTCTAGTCATATGTCAAGGTACTCCAAATGACTATTGATCAGAGAAATAAAAATTAAGATAACTCTGAGACGCCACTACACAACTCTCAGATTGGCTAAAATGACAGGAAATGATAATGACAAATATTGAAGGGGATGTGAGGAAAACTGGGAATTGTGAACAGATCCAGCCATTCTAGAGAGCAATTTGAATTATGTTCAAAAAGTTATCAAACTGTCCGTGCCCTTTGACCCACCAGTGTTTTTATTGGGCTTATATCCCAAATAGATCTTAAAGAAGGGAAGGACCCACATATGCAAGAATGTTTGTGGCAGCCCTTTTATTAGTGTCTAGAAATTCAAAACTGAGTGGATGCCCATCAGTGGGAGAATGGCTGAATAAATTGTGGCATATGAATGTGATGTAATATTATTTTTCTGTAAGAAATGACCAGCAGGAGGAATACAGAGAGGCCTGGAGAGACTGACATCAACTGATGCTGAGTGAAATGAACAGAACCAGGAGGTCATTATACACTTCAACAACAATACTGTATGAGGATCATTTCTGATGGACGTGGCCCTCTTCAACAATGAGATGAACCAAATCAGTTCCATTTGTTCAATAATGAACAGAACCAGGAGGTCATTATACACTTCAACAACAATACTGTATGAGGATCATTTCTGATGGACGTGGCCCTCTTCAACAATGAGATGAACCAAATCAGTTCCATTTGTTCAATAATGAATAGAACCAGCTACACCCAGTGAAAGAACTCTGGGAAATGAGTGTGAACCACTACACAGCATTCCCACTCCCTGTTTTTGTCCGCCTGCATTTTTGATTTCCTTCTCAGGTTAATTTTACCTTATTTCAAAGTTCTTGTGAAGCAAAATAACTGTATATATATGTGTGTATATATATATATATATATATATATACATATATATATATATATATGTTGTATTTAATATATACTTTAACATACTTAATATGTATTGGTCAACCTGCCACATGGAGGAGAGAGGTGGGGGGAAGGAGGGGAAAAGTTGGAACAAAAGGTTTTGCAATTGTCAATGCTGAAAAATTACTCATGCATATATCTTGTCAATAAAAAGCTATACTAATAATAAAAAAGAAATGACCAATAGGATGATATCAGAGAGGCCTGAAGGGACTTACACGAACTGATGCTGAGTGAATGAGCAGAACCAGGAGATCATTATACGCGGCAACAACAAGATTATACGATGATCAATTACGATGGACATGACTCTCTCTTCAACAATGAGATGATCCACACCAGTTCAATTGAATGTGATTGATAATATAGCATTTTTGCTCTTTTTTTATTGTTGCTGTTGCTTACATTTTATTTTGCTTCCCTTTTTTTTCTTATGTGCCACAATAATTGTATAAATACGTATACATATATTAGATTTAACATACATTTCTACCATGTTTAACATATATTATTAGACTACTTGCCATCTAGGTGAGGGCATAAGGGAAGGGGGGAATTGGAACACAGGGTTTTGCAAGGGCTAATGTTGAAGAATTGTCCACTGTTTTGAAAAACAAAAACCTTTAAAAAAAAACAACAAAATTTCTTTGGGATACAGGCCTAATAGTGCTATTATGGAGCCAACTGTTAAGAACAATTTCACAGACATTTGGGCAGTTTCTTTTTTTTTGGTAAATTTTTTTATTTTCAAAACATATGCATGGATAATTTTCTACATTCACCCTTGCAAAACTTTGTGTTCCAAATTTTTTTCCTCCCTTCCCCCTCTACCTCCCCTAGACAGCAAGTAATCCAATTAACTGAGTGGATGCCCATCAATTGGAGAAAGGCTGAATAAATTGTGGTATATGAATATTATGGAATATTATTGTTCTGTAAGAAATGACCAGCAGGAGGAATACAGAGAGGCTTGGAGAGATTTAGATGAACTGGTGCTGAGTGAAATGAGCAGGACCTGGAGATCATTATATATTTCAACAACAATACTGTATGATGATCAATTCTGGTGGATGGGGTTCCCTTCAACAGTGAGATGATTTAAATGAGTTCCAATTGTTCTGTAATGAAGAGAGCCATCTACACCCAGAGAGAGGCCTGTGGGAACTGAGTGTGGTTCACAACATAGTATTTTTGCTCTTTTTTGTTGTTGTTTGGTTGCATTTTATTTTGTTTCTTTTTTTTTTCTTGTGTGGCACAATAATTGTATATATATATATATATATATATATATATATATATGTATATATATATATACATATATATATATATATAATTTAACATATATTTCTACCATGTATAACATATATTAGACTACTGGCCATCTAGTGAAGGGTGTAGAGGAAGGGAGAAAAATTGGAACACAGGGTTTTGCAAGGGCTAATGTTGAAGAATTCTCCTTTTTTTTTTTTGAAAAACAAAAACCTTTAAACAAACAACAAGAAAATTTCTTTGGGATACAGGCCTAAGAATTCAAGCCATTCTCTAATTGATAAGTGGTCAAAGGATATGATAGACAATTTTCAGATGAAGAAATTGAAACTATTTCTAATCATATGAAAAGGTCTCCAAATCACTACTGATCAGAAAAATGCAAATTAAGACAACTCTGAAGTACAGCTACAAACCTCTCAGATTGGCTAAAATGACAAGAAAAGATGTTGGAAGGGATGTGGAAAAACTGGGACACATACATTCTGGGTAGAACTGTGAATGGATATAACCATTCTGAAGAACAATATGGAACTATACCAAGGGCTATCAAAATGTGTATACCCTTTGATCCAGCAGTTTCTACTGGGATTATATCCCAAAGAGATCTAAAAGGAGGGAAAGGGATCCACATGTGCAGAAATATTTGTGGCAGCCCTCTTTATACTGGAAAGAAAGTCGGAAAAGGGATGCTCATCAATTGGAGAATGGCTGAATAAGCTATGAGATATGAATGTTATGGAATATTATTTCTCTGTAAGAAATGACCAGCAGAATGAATACAGAGAGGCTTGGAGAGACTTACATGAACTGATGCTGAGTGAAATGAGCAAAACCAGGAGCTCATTATACACAGCAAAAGACATAAATATTATACTACAATCAATTCTGATGGATGTGTCTCTCTTCAAAAATGAGATGATTCAAACCACTTCCAATTGTTCAGTGTTGAAGACAGCCATCTACACCCAGAGAGAGAACCATGGGAACAGAGGGTGGACCACAACATAGCATCTTCACTCTTTTTTTGTTGTTATTTGCTTGCATCTTGTTTTCTTTCTCATTTTTTCCTTTTTGATCTGATTTTTCTTGTGCAAGATAATTGTATAAATATGCATATATTTTGGATTTAACATATATTTTAACATGTTTAACGTATATTGGATTACTTGGGAAGAGGTAGGGAGAAGGAGGGGAAAATGTGGAACAAAAGGTTTTGCAAGGGTTAATATTGAAAAATTATCCATGCATATGTCTTAAAAATAAAAATCTTTTTAAAAAATTCAAGACATAATCAAACTGATAAATGGCCAAAGGATATGAACAGACAATTTTCAGATGAAGAAATTGAAACCATTTCCAGTCATATGAAAAAGTGCTCTAAATGACTATTGATCAGAGAAATGCAAATTAAGACAACTCTGAGGTACCACGACACACCTGTCAGATTGGCTAAGATGACAGGAACAAATAATGATGAATGTTGGAGGGCATGTGGGAAAACTGGGACACTGATGCATTGTTGGTGGAGTTGTGAAAGAATCCAACCTTTCTGGAGAGCAATTTGGAACTATGTTCAAAAGGTTATCAAACTGTGTATACCCTTTGATCCACCAGTGTTTCTACTGGGCTTATATCCCAAAGAGATCTTAAAGAAAGGAAAGGGACCCACATGTGCAAAAATGTTTATGGCAGCCCTCTTTGTAGTGGCTAGAAACTGGAAGTTGAATGGATGTCCATCAATTGGAGAATGGTTGGGTAAATTATGATATATGAAGGTTATGGAATATTATTGCTCTGTAAGAAATGACCAGCAAGATGAGTACAGAGAGGCCTGGAGAGACTGACAGGAACTGATGCTGAGTGAAATGAGCAGAACTAGGAGATCATTGTACATGTCAACAACATCACTGTATGAGGATGTATTCTGATGGAAGTGGATATCATTGACAAAGAGAAGATCTAATTCAGATCCAATCGATCAATGATGGACAAAATCAGCTACATCCAGAGAAGGAACACTGGGAAATGAGTATAAACTGTTATTTTTACCTTCTGAATCCAATTCTTTCTATGCAACAAGAAATTTGGTTCTGCATACATATATTGTATCTAGGATATACTATAACATATTTAATATGTATGGGACTGCCTCCCATCTAGGGGAGGGGATGGAGGGAGGGAAGAGAAAAGTCAAAACAGAAGTGAGTGCAAGGGACAATGCAGCAAAAATTATCCATGCATATGTTCTATCAATAAAAAGTTATAATTTTTAAAAAAAGAAAAAGAAATGACCAACAGGATGATTCCAGAGAGGCCTGGAGAGACTTAAATGAACTGATGCTGAGTGAAATGAGTAGGACCAGATCTTTATACACAACAACAGCAAGATTATATGATGATCATTTCTAATGGATGTTGACTCTCTTCAATAATGAGATGATACAAACCAGTTCCAATTGTTCAGTGATGAAGAGAGCCATCTACACCCAGAGAGAGAACCATGGGAACAGGGGGTGGACCACAACATAGTATTTTTACTCTTTTTATTGTTGCTGTTGCTTGCATTTTGTTTTGCTTTTCTTTTTTTTTTTGTGCGGCACAATAATTGTATAAATATGTATCCATGTATTAGATGTAAGATATAATATATGTTTAACATATATTAGACTACTTGCCATCTAGGGGAGGGTGTAGCAGAAGGGAGGAGAATTTGGAACATAGGATTTTTCAAGGGCTAATGTTCAAGAATTGTCCACTGTTTTGAAAAATAATCTTTAAAACAACAACAACAACAACAACAATAACAGCAAAATTTATTTGGGATATACATCAAATAGTGCTATTGTAGGGGCAATTATTATGGACAGTTTAACAGCCTTTGGGGCATGAATAATTTTCAACATTGACCCTTGCAAAACCTTGTGTTCCAAATTTTTTTCTCCCTCCCTTCCCCCCACTCCCTCCTCTAGACAGCAAGTGATCCAATATATTTTAAACATGTGCAATTCTTAATGACAAAAAATTGCCAATGAAGATGCCTCAGCTAAAACTCTATTACAAAGCAGCAGTCATCAAACCATTTGGTATTGGCTAAGAAATAGAGGAGTCCATCAGGGGAACAGGTTAGGCTCAGAGGACAAACCAGTCAATAAGTACAGCAATCTAGTGTTTGACAAACCCAAAGACCCAAAGTAGGATAAAACTCACTATTTGACCAAAAACTGCTGGGAAAATTGGAAACTAGAATGGCAGAAACTAGGCATTGACCCACACTTATGATTTCATGATTTAGACAAAAAAAAGTGATATTATAAGCAAATTAAAAGAACACAGGATAGTTTATGTCTCAGATCTGTGGAGGAGGAAGGAATTTGTGACCAAAGAAGAACTAGAGCTCATTATTGAACCCAAAATACATAATTTTGATTATATTAAGGTAAAAAGTTTTTCTACAAACAAAACTAATATAGGTAAGATTAGAAGGGAAGCAATAAATTGGGAAAACATTTTTACACTCAAGGGTTCTGATAAAGGCCTCATTTCTAAAATATATGGAGCTTTGACTCCAATTTATAAGAATTCAAGCCATTCTCCAAATGATAAATGATCAAAGGATATGGAGACAATTTTTTTTCTTTTTGATCTGATTTTTCTTGTGCAGCATGATAATTGTATAAATATGCATACATATATTGGATTTAACATGTTTAACATATATTGGATTACTTGCCATCTAAGGGATGTGGTGGGGAAAAGGAGGGGGAAATGTGGAACACAAGGTTTTGTAAGGATTTATGTTGAAAAATTATCCATGATATGTATACATATATTGTATTTAACATATACTTTAACATATTTAACACATATTGATCTACCTGCCATCTGGGGGAGGAGGTGGGGGGAAGGAGAGGAAAATTGGAACAAAAGGTTTTGCAATTGCCAATGCTGACAAATTACCCATGCATATATCTTGTAAATAAAAAGCTATCATTTAAAAAAGTATCCATACATTGAGCAGGGGTTAACAAGATGGCAAGAAATACAGAATTAGTAATTATAACCATAAATGTGAATGGAGTAAACTCCCCCCAAAAAGGAAGTAGTTAGCAGACTGGATTAAAAGCCAGAATCCTACAATATGTTGTTTACAGGAAACACACTTGAAGCAAGGCTCTACATACAGAGTAAAGGTAAAAGGCTGGAGCAGAATCTACTATGGTTCAGGTAAAATCAAAAAAGCAGGGGTAGCCATCCTGATCTCAGATCAAGCAAAAGCAAAAGTTGATCTAATTAAAAGAGATAAGGAAGGGCACTATATCTTACTAAAGGGTTGCATAGATAATGAAGCAGTATCAATATTAAACATATACGAACCAAGTGGTGCACCATCTAAATTCTTAAAAGAGAAATTAAGAGAGCTGCAAGAACATAATAGTGGGAGATCTCAACCTTGCATGCTCAGAATTAGATAAATCAAACCACAAAATAAATAAAAAAGAAATCAAAGAGGTAAATAGAATACTAGAAAAGTTAGGTATGATAGATCTTTGGAGAATCTATACAAAAATTGATCATGTATTAGGACATAAAAACCTCAAATTCAAATGCAGAAAGGAAGAAATAGTAAATGCATCCTTTTCAGATCACATTGTAATGAAAATTACATTCAATAAAAAGCCAGGGGGAAATAGACCAAAAAACTAAATAATCTCATCCTAAAGAATGATTGGGTGAAATAGCAAATCATAGAGATAATAACTTCACCCAAGAAAATGACAATAATAAGATGTCATACTAAAATGTGTGGGATGCAGCCAAAGCGGTAATAAGGTGAAATTGTATATCTCTATAGGCCTACTTGCATTTGTGTTCCAAATTTTTTTTCTCCCTCCCCTCCCCCCACTCCCTCCCCTAGACAGCAAATAATCCAATATATGTTAGACATGTGCAATTTTTATGAAAAAAAATGCCAATGAAGATGCCTCAGCTGTACCTGATCTAAAACTCTATTACAAAGCAGCAATCATCAAAACCATTTGGTACTGGCTAAGAAACAGAGTACTCCATCGGTGGAACAGGTTAGGTTCACAGGACAAAATAGTGAGTATAGTAATCTAGTGTTTCACAAACCCAAAGACCCAAAGTAGGGTAAAACTCACTGTTTGACAAAAACTGCTGGGAAAATTGTAAATTAGAATGGCAGAAACTAGGCATTGACCCACACTTATGATTTCATGATTTAGACACAAAGAGTGATATTATAGCAAATTAGAAGAACATAGGATAGTTTCCCTCTCAGATCTGTGAAGGAAATAATTTGTGACTAAAGAAGAACTAGAGCTCATTATTGAACCCAAAATACATAATTTTGATTATATTAAGGTAAAAAGTTTTTCTATAAACAAAACTAATGCAGGCAAGATTAGAAGGGAAGCAATAAATTGAGAAAAACATTTTTACACTCAAGGGTTCTGATAAAGGCCTCATTTCTAAAATGTATGGAACATTGACTCAAATTTATAAGAAAACAAGCCATTCTCTGATTGATAAATTGTCAAAGGATATAAACAGACAATTTTTTTCTTTTTATCTGATTTTTCTTGTGCAGCATGATAATTATATAAATATGCACACATATATTGGATTTAACATGTATTTTAACATGTTTAACATATATTGGCGTACCTCTTGCCTTCTAGGGGAGGGAGTGGGAAGGAACGGAAAATGTGGAACACAAAGTATTGCAAGGGTTTATATCAAAAAATTATCCATGCATATATGTTTTAAAAATAAAAAGCTTTAATTAAAAAAAAGAATTCAAGCCATTCTCTAATTGATAAATGGTCAAAGGATATGAACGGACAATTTTCAGATGAAGAAATTAAAACCATTTCTAGTCATATCAAAAGTTGCTCTAAATAAATATTGATCAGAGAAATGCAAATTAAGGCAACTCTGAGGTACCACTACAATCTGTCAGATTGGCTAAAATGATTGGAAAAAATAATAATAAATGTTGGAGAGGATGTGGAAAACTGGGACACTGATGCATTGTTTATGGAACTGCAAATGAATCCAACTATTCTGGAGAGAAATCTGGAATTATGCTCAAAAAGTTATCAAATTGTGCTTGGCCTTTGACCCAACAGTGTTTCTATTGGGCTTATATCCCAAAGAGATCTTAAAGGAGGGAAATGGACCCACATGTGCAAAATGTTTGTGGCAGCCCTTTTTGCAGTGGCTAAAAAGCTTCAATTAAAAAATGTGCAATTCTATGCATATTCCTACAATATCATGCTACACAAGAAAAACCAGATCAAAAAGGAAAAAAAAAATAGAAAAAACAAAAAACAAAATGCAAGCAAACAAAAGACTGAGAATGCTATGTGGTGATCCACACTCAGTTCCCACGGTCACTCTCTGGGTGTAGATGGCTTTCTCCATCCCAAGATCATTGGAACTGGTCTGAATCATCACATTGTTGAAGAGGACCACGTCCATCAAAATTGATCATCATACAGTATTGTTGTTGACGTGTACAATGATCTCCTGGTCCTGCTCATTTCACTCAGCATCAGTTCATGTTAGTCTCTCCAGGCCTTTCTGTATTCATCCTGCTGCTCATTTCTTACAGAATAATATTCCATCACATTCATATACCACAACTTATTCAGCCATTCCCCATGTGATGGGGATCCACTCAGTTTGCAGTTCCCTGCTACTACAAACAGGGCTGCCACAAACAGTTTTTGCACATAGGATCCTTTTCTCTTTTTTATGTTCTCTTTAGGATACAGACGCAGTAATGGCACTGATGGATCAAAGGGGATACACAGTTTGATGGCCCTTTGGTCATAGTTTCAAATTGCTCTCCAGAATAAGTAGTTGGATCAGTTCAAAAGTTTTCCCACGTCTCCTCCAGCGCTTATCATTATTTTTTCCTGTCATCTCAGCCAATCTGATAGGTTGCGATAGTACCTCAGAATTATCTTAATTTCCATTTCTCTAATCAATAGTGATTTAGAGCATTTTTTCATATGACTATTGATAGCTTTGATTTTCTTCATCTGAAAACTGCCTTTTCATATGCTTTGACCTTTTATCAAATGAGGAATGACTTGTCGTCTTATAAATTTAACTTAGCTCTTCTATATACATACTTCAATATATTCTCTCTCTCTCTTTATATATACATATATATATATATATATGATAAAGCCTTTAACAGTGACACTGGGTGAAAAAAAAAATTTCCCCCAGTTTTCAACTTTCCTTGTAATCTTGACTACATTCGTTTTGTTTGCACCAAAAAACCCTTTAATTTGATATAATCAAGATGATCCATTTTACATCTATTGCAATGACCTCTTTTCTTTCTGTTTATAAATTCTTCCCTTAATTAATAAAATCTGGCAGATAATTATTCCATGCTCCCCTAATTTGCTTGTGGTTTCACCCTTTATGTCTAAATAATGTATCTATTTTGACCTTATCTTGGTATTTTGCATGAAATTTTGGTCTCTTTCTGCTTTCTGCTGTATTGTTTTCCAGTTTTTCCAGCAGTTTTTGTCCTAAAAGCTTGGATCTTTGGGTTTATTCAACACCAGATTTCTACAGTCATTTCCTACTTTGGATTGTTTACCTAACCTACTCCTTACTCTATTTCTTAGCCAGTACTAGATTGTTTTAGTTATTTCTGCTTTAAAATTTAATTATTTAAATTATTTAATTATTTAAAATTTAAAATTCTGCTTTAAAAGTTTGAGATCAGGTACAGCTAGGCCAAGTTTCTTTACATTTTCTCCCACTAATTTCCTTGAAATTCTAAACCTTTTGTTCTTCCAGATGAATTTTGTTATTCTTTTTTCTAGCTCTATAAAATATTTTTTTGGTTATTTCGCTGGCAAGCCACTTAATAAATTAACTTAGGTACAATTGTCATTTTTATATTAATTCAGTTTACCCATTGCAATGACTATTTTCTCAATTATTCAGATCTGACTTTAGTTGTGTGAAAAGTGCTTTGCAATTATATTCCTATAGTTCCTGGGCTTGTCTTGGCAGATAGACTCCCAAATATTTTATTGTTATTTTTAATGGAATTTCTCTTTCTAACTCTTGGGCTTTTTTATAACATATAGAAATACTGATGATTTATATGGGTTTAGTTTATATCCTGCATCCTTGTTAAAGTTGTTAAACTTTATTTTGTAATCAATTCTCCAAGTATACCATCACATTGTCTCCAGAGTGATGGTTTTGTTTCCTTCTTACCTTTCCTAATTCCTTCCATTTCTTTTTCTCCCCTTATTGCTACTACTAGAAATACTAGTACAAAAATGGTGATAATGGGCATCCTTGCTTCAACCCTGATTGTACTGGGAAGGCTTCTAGCTAATCCCCTTTATAAATAATACTTGCCAATGGTTTTAGCTAAATGCTACTTATCATTTTAAGGAAAACTCCATTTGTTGCTATGCATTCTAGTGTTTTTAATAGGAATGGCTTTTTATTTTGACAAAAATTTTTTCTATATCTATTGAGATAATCATATGACTTTTTTTATATGGTCAATTATGCTGATAGTTTCCCTAATATTGAACCTGGATTTATGGTATAAATCCCACTTGGTCATAGTATATGGTCCTCATGATATATTGCTGTAATCTTCTTGCTAGCCTTTTATTTAAAATATTTTGCATCAATATTCACCAGGGAAAATGGTCTATCATTTTTTTTTCTTTGTTTAAGCTTTGTCTGGTCTAGATATCAGCCCCATATTTCTGTCATAAAAAGAATTTGGTGTGATTCCTTTGCCTATTTTTCCAAACAGTTTATTGGAATGAATTCACATATGAATGCATGTAGTCCCTTCTTAGAGACTTCATTGATAGTTAGCTCAATTTCTTTTACTAGGATAGGGTTGTGTTCTTTTTCCTCTTGTGTTATTTTTTATTTTTATATTTTTGTAAATATTTATCCATTTTACTTAGCATTTTAGATTTATTGGTATATAAATAGACAAAATAACTCCTATTAATTGCTTTAATTTTTTACTTATTAGGGATGAATTCACCTTTTTTTCATTTTTGATTTGGTTTTCTCCTTCCTCTTTTAACCAAATTAACCAATGTTTTATCTATTTTACTGTGGGGGTTTCCCCCTCCCATAAAACCATCTCTTAGTTTTATTCGTTCAATGGTTTTCTTACTTTCAATTTTATTAATCTCGCTTCTGATTTTCATAATTTTCAATTTGGTTTTAATTGGGAATTTTTAATTTGTTCTCTTTCTAATCTTTTATGCCCAATTCATCGATTTGCCCTTTCTCCTTTTTATTGATGTAAGTATTTAGAGATATAAGATCTCCCCTAAGTACTGCTTTAGCTGGATCCCATAAATTTTGATATGTTGTCTTGCATCTTTTGCTGAGGCCATTGGGGTTAAGTGACTTGCCCAGGGTCACACAGCTAAGATGTGTTAAGAGAGAGCAGATTTGAACTCAGGTCCTCCTGACTCCAGGGCTGGTGCTCTATCCACTGCACCACCCAGCTGCCTCTTTTTATATAGCTTTTTATTGACAGAACATATGCATGGGTAATTTTTCAACACTGATCCTTGCAAAAACTTCTGTTCCAACTTTCCCCCTCCTTCCCTCCACCCTTGCATTCCTTTTTAATGAAATTATTGATCATTTGTATGATTAGTTCTTTGATATTCTCATTCTTTAAATTTAAAATCTTAAAAAAATTTGCATTTAATTTAAATTTTTCTGAATTACACATTAACAAGATATTTTAATATTCCTTTTTTTTTTTTCACATCTGGAGTTTCAAATTCTCTTCCTCTCCCCCCTCTTCTCTCCTTGAGAAGGCAAACAATTTAATATAAATTATACATGTGTAGTCATGCAAAAGATTTCCATGCAGAGTGTGACCCTGGCCAAGTCACTTAATCTTTTAACCTCAGTTTCTTTAACTGTAAAACAGGTATCATAATAGCACATACTGTCCAGGTTTGTTGTGAAGATCAAAAGAGATATTTTTAAATTTCTTTTCACAGTGGCATCCAGTAGATATTTTAGTAAATACTTTTTTCTTTCTTTTTTTCATGTAGGGCTTGGAAGTATCATTGAAGCTAAGTTCTACAGCCCTAGAAATGAGTGTGCTTCAGGAATATTCTCCATAAAGTCCCTCGGGGGGGGGGGGGGGAAATAGGGGCAGCTAGGTGGCTCAGTCTGTAGAGCACCAGCCCTGAAGTCAAGAGGACCTGAGTTCAAATGCGACCTCAGACACTTAAAGCTTCCTAGCTGTGTGACCCTGGGCAAGTCACTTAACCCCAATTGTCTCAGCAAAAAGAAAAAAAAAAAAAAAGGAAGAAAGAAAAAGGAATATATCTTATGAGATTTGAGGTGTGTATCCAGGTGTGTATACACACCCTCATCCCCACCCCCACATATGTATGTCTCTGTTTGGTATGGATTGAATCGGCCCGGAGAATAATTGATTGAGGGATGAAGAGAAGGAAGAAAAGGAGAAACCTTAAGAAATGCAAATAAATCTGGGTCATTTGCAATCCAAAGACTGAAGGCTCTGGAGATGAAACTTTACTTCCTTTGTTTTCACTATCAGCAATTAAACTCTCAGTTTGAATGTTAATTAGTTCTCTGAGTAAAACTTTCCTTTCCGGAGGAGAATGATAATAAGACTGTGGCTGCTCTATCCAGCCTGGCTCTGCCAGAGTCCCTGAACCCATAATGTCCACGGTGTTTTATTTTTATTTTTGCATTTTGGTTTTCCAGTGTGTTTAAGCAAACAGAAGTGTCTTAGGCTGAATTTGAACTCAGATCTTGCTCTATCCACTGAGCATCCAGGTGCCTTCTGTGGCTAAGGTAATGTAGGTAAAAATTCTGCCAGATTTATGCAGAAAGTGCATGTAGTCACTTGGAAAGTGAAGAAATTCAGATATCAGATCAAACTGAATCTATTCAACTCACTCATTCAATATTCTAAATTAATATAAATTTAAATTCATTGGCTATAAAAACATATTGTGGCCACTATTCCCTCCCCCATTAAAATTTGACTTTGCATCACAGGATTCATAAATGGAAAAGCCCTGAAATCACTTCCTTCAAATCCTTTATTTTACAGAGGAAGAAACTGAGGTCCTGGGAGATTAATCCCAATTCAATTAAGCATCTACAGCGGGCCAGGCACTCTGCCAAGGCTGAATTATCCAAGGTCAAACAGGTCATAAATAAAAGGGGCCAACTTTTGAATCCAGGCCCCCGATCCCAAATCGGGACACCCCAGTGCTTCTTCTAAAAGCTCTATCAAGCCTTGAATAATGCTTACCTTTTAGGCAGTTCTCAGCCAAATTTTTCTTTGGTTTTGTTTGTTATTTATTTGCTTACCAGCAAGAGTACATTTAGAGCTGAAAGAAGCAATACAAGTGAGTTTAACTAGTTACAATAGAAGGGTAGGGTTGGAAGGAGAAGTGAAAGCTTTGTGTCTCCAAATATTTTTTTTTTTTGGAGGGGAGAGGGCAAGAGAATGGTGGTGGTGGAACATAAAAATATAATAGATTGTCAGAAGATAATTGTCTCAGTGAGGTTATAACCAAAGCAGCTGAACCCACTTTTAGTTTCAAATTGATGTGATAAATCTAATTATTTTTTCCTTTAATACATTAATTTAAAATATTTTATTTCCTCAAATACATGCAAAGATAGTTTTCAATATTCACCTTTGTGAAACTTTGTATTTCAATTTTTTCTCCCTCTCCCTCTCCCTCTCAGACAGCAAGCAGTCTGATAAAGGTTAAACATGTGTGATTCTTCTAAATATATTTCTATATTCATCATGTTATGCAAGAAAAATCAGATCAAAGGTGGGGAAACACTGGGGAAAAAACCCCACAAGCAAACAAAAATGCCATGCTTTCATCCATCCCCATTCAGTCTCCACCGTCCTCGCTCTGGGCGCAGATGGCTCTCTCCATCCCAAGTCTATCGGAATTGCCTTGAGTCACCTCATTGTTGAAAAGATCAACGTCCATCACAGGTGATCATATAGTCTTGTTGTTGCTGTGTACAATGATCTCCTGGTCCTGCTCATTCCCTCTAGTTCTTGTCTCTCCAGGCTGATAAATCTAATTATTTCAAAAAGTGGTTTTATGTGTAAAAATGGGAACACTTATGCACTCTTAGTGGAGTTGTGAACTGATCCAACCATTTTGGAGAGTGACCTGGAAGTACGACCAGAGTTATAAAATTGTGTCTACACCCTTTTACCCAGCAATACCTCATTAGCCCAGGTAGTCAAGGGAAAAGAGATGCTCTAAAAATGTTTGTAGCAGCTCTTTGTGGTAGCCAAGAACTGATACTGAGGAGATGCCCATCAGTTCAAAAATGGCTGAATGAGTTGTGGTATGAGATGGAGAATATCACTGCACTGTAAGAAATGAGAAAACAGGCTGCTTTTGGGGAAAATGTGAAGAGATTTGTATGAAATAAGGAAGATTAAAGTGAGCAGAACCAGGAGAACCTTGGTTACAGGAACAGCAATATTGTTCAGAAAAATAACTGCGAATGACTAAGCTATTCTAAGTAATAAATATTCAAATCAAATACAAAGACCCATAGAGGAAGATGAAATTTGTTTCTAGAGAAAGAACTGATAAATACAAGTATCCATGATAACATATATACACATACATATATAGTTGTCAGTGTATGGATATGTATGTATATATGGTATACATGTGTATGTATAAACATATTTTTGTCTATACTAATCTTTATGTCAAATCATGGACATTTCTAGTGCAAGGTGGAGACAAAGGGAGGAAGATAATTTGGAATTTTAAATGTAACCAAATAAATTAGTGTGTTTTTTTTTTTTAAAGGAAAAAAGATTGCTTGAAATTCTATTCCAAAATGACTGAGCGCTTTTCTTCACAATACAATGATCCAAGATAATTCCAAAATGACTCATGATGAAAAATGCTCTCCACCTCCAGAGAGAGAGCTGATGGAGTCTGAATACAGATTGAAGCCGACTTTTTAGGTCTGTGCTTTCTTTTACAACATGGATAACATGGAAATGAGTTTTGCATGGCTGCACATGTATATGATCTGTGTCAAATGCTCGCTTTCTCAAAGGACAGGGAGGGAATCTGGAACTCAAAAATGATTTTTTTAAATGCTAAAAGTTTTTACATGTGATTGAAAGAAGTAAAGAAAAACATTCTTTGAAAAAAGGGGGGAAAATGAATTCTATACCATATCCCAGCAGGCCTACTGTGTCACTGAATGCCATTAAGGAGGACTTTGCAAATTCCAGCTCAGATTCTGAGATGAATTAATGCCTGCAGAGTGTACGGCTGCCCTTCACCTCTTCCCACAAAGCTTCCTAGTCTGCATTCCTCTTCCCTCATTGTTCTCTCTGATCAAGATTCACCAGGGTCAATAAACATCCCAAAAGCCTGAGATTTCATTTATTCTAATGGAAGGTTTCCCAGGCCACAGAAAACAATCCCCCACCCCCTTCCATCATTGTGTATTGACAATCTCCCACTTTGGGGATCCTAAAATTTAAGCCTAATTATACTTTAAACATTTGCTTGCACCTAGCCAGCAAAACAATTACAACAAATTTAGAGACCCAAGGGCTTAGAATTAAAAGTAAAACTGAAGCAAGGATGAAAAGTAAAACTGAAGCAAGGATGAAAAGTAAAACTGAAGCAAGGATGAAAAGTAAAACTGAAGCAATAATGAAAAGTAAAACTGAAGTAAGGATGAAAAGTAAAACTGAAGCAATAATGAAAAGTAAAACTGAAGCAATAATGAAAAGTAAAACTGAAGCAATAATGAAAAGTAAAACTGAAGCAAGGATGAAAAGTAAAATTGAAGAAAGAATGAAAAGTAAAACTGAAGTAAGGATGAAAAGTAAAACTGAAGCAATAATGAAAAGTAAAACTGAAGCAATAATGAAAAGTAAAACTGAAGCAATAATGAAAAGTAAAACTGAAGCAAGGATGAAAAGTAAAATTGAAGAAAGAATGAAAAGTAAAACTGAAGCAAGGATGAAAAGTAAAACTGAAGCAATAATGAAAAGTAAAACTGAAGCAAGGATGAAAAGTAAAACTGAAGCAAGGATGAAAAATAAAACTGAAGCAATAATGAAAAGTAAAAACTGCTTTGGGAAACTGGATGGTAGGATTTTGGGGAAGTTCAGAAAAGCCTTTCTAGCCATTCCCCCCCTCCTCCCAAACAGCCTGAAAACATTATTTGATCCCACTGCCCCAAATCCTACCAGTTGGATTCCAATGGGTTAAATAAGCAGGTTCCTGAAAAATGAAAATATCAACCGTGTCTGGGAAGGAGGTAGGATTTTCCACTCGTCCCCAGAGCTGAGCCCCAGCACACATGTTGCTTTCTCTGCCTCCTGTAACTACCTTAGTCCCTAACTCACTGGACTGGATTTCTACCCAAATTTACCAGTCTTGGCTCAATGTAAGAGAAGCTTCTCAACCATTTGGTTCAGTGAAAAAGTCATTGCCCATGGAGCCAGAACCCAGGTTCAAATCCCATTTATTTACCTGCATCAGGGAAGTCACAATGGCTAAAATGAGGCTGGATTAAACGAGGTCCCTTCCAGAGTGGGGCCTTTGCCTCGTTTTACAGATGATGAAAGCCGTCCCAGGAACTCCGGGGCGTTGGAGTTCTGACTCCAGGCTAAACCAACTGCCTTAGAATTTCACACAAGGGCAATTAGACCAAAACAGAGTTTTGAAAGTACACAGGACTGAGCAACTTCTTAGAGCTTAAACATTTCAAGTGTCTACTACGTCTGTTGAGAAATTTCAATGATTTGATTGCGTCTAAGTAGAGATTTCCGTACACAAACATCTTAACAGAAGTTACTGGAATAGAGAATAATATTGCATTCTTTGCTCTGTGATTCATTCAAGCACAAGCAGATATTACAGGCAGTAACAGAATTAACAGAATAGTGTGCAAATTGATTTGCAAAAAATAATTTAAAAATTCCTAGGTAGTCCATTTACTTAATTTCCATTCCTAAAACTACTTTACCTTGAGCACACAAGTGGTGAAAGTCATGTGTGTGTGTGTGTGTGTGTGTGTGTGTGTGTGTGTGTGTGCGTGCGCGCACCCGGGAACGTTTTACCTGGGATGTGATTTCATCTGGGATGTGATTTCATCTGGGAAGAAGAAGCCCCCTGGCCAAAGCAGCATCTTTCCTGGTACTTTAGCTCCCTGGGGCAGTGAGATAGTGTGTGGGTGTGTGTGTGTGTGTGTATCTGGGATGTGATTTCTTCCGGATGTTTTTGCTGGGATGTGATTTTCATCTGGGAAGCAGCCCCCTGGCCAAAGCAGCAATTTTCCTGGCACCCTAGTCTTAGGAAGCTCCCTGGGGCAGTGAGATGGTCACTCGCTTGGTCCACTAGGGATGGGTCTTGAACCACTCTCCTTGGTTCTGAAAGCTGCATTCTATCTGCTTTCACACGGTCCGGCTAAATCTCCCCAGTAGCTTAAGCTAAAGACTGCAGCTCACAAAATACTTAAAATCGGAGGCAGAAATAGAGGGGGAAAGCCTTAAAATGACAATCTTCAAGGGGTGAAAGCGAATATTTTTTTTTCAAGTGAGCCTCCATTAAAATATCCATGAATAGGAAAAGATACAAGACTACCTCGTCTTTAGGGAATGCTTTCCAGATAAATTACTACATTATACTGCTTAAGCCAAGCAGCAAAGCAACTTGCAAATTTTTACTCACACATAACTGAGGCTTTCTGTTGCTCACAAAATTCTAAATGGTCCGTTTTTAAACTTTCTAAAATAGATTACATACTTCCTTACTGTCTTAAGCAGAGTATATGGAACATGATTTGGGCATTTCTAGTACAATTGACTCCTCTAACCTTCCTGGCTTCCTTTAACTCCCAACTAAAAATCCCACCTTCCCCAGGAAGCCTCCTCTACCTCTTAATTTCAGTGCCTTCCCTCTGTTAAATTATCCCATTTATTCCATATATGGTTTGTCTGTCTTGCATGTTGACTCCTTTAGACTGCAAATGCCTTGAGGCATTATTTTTATTTATTATTATTATTGTTATTATTATTAACCCCCAGTGTTAGCAGATAGGTGCTTAATAAAGGTTTCTTGATTAAGTATGAAGGTAATGGATACTAAGGGCCAGAAGCTGCTGTATTTTGAGTTGATTTTTCTCTTTGAAGTGACAGCTCTGTGCCCAACTGCTTTCTGGCTGGCTCCCTTTCACAGACTAATCCCAAAATGTGGATTTTAAAGATAGGTTCCGTTCATTAGAACTGTCTTAAATTTAAGAGTATCCTAATGTCTAAAATGCACCCTCTTGGGGGAGGAGGAAACCTGAACTTTGTGACATCCACCTTGCCTTCTGGGGGGTTTCCCTCTTGGATATTTTAGATGACTGGGGCTGGAGTTAGTGGGGGAGTATTTGTGTTTCCTGAGAAGCCTGCCACTTAAAGGATCCCACCCATATATCCTGAAATGAGGGTCTAAACCTAAGTTGCCCAAAGGAGGGGAAAACACCCCAAACCTATCACTGGGTGATTAGATGCTCTCTATGGGAGCTATTTGGAGGATGACACAGCCCCTGTTAGGGTATTTTAACATGGCAAGACCTTAAAGTGTGTGAATTCCCATCAGGAAGCCCCCCCCCACCCCAGAACCCAGGGCCACCTCGGCTCCAGACGCCATGGAATTGAAAGACTAGAAACTTTTAATACTGTTTTATTAATAACATAACACTGAACATCAATACAACCAAACTTGCTTAGTTACTACTCACATTTAATTTCAACATATAAAGTATTACAATTTTTCAGTCACTGGAGTCAACAAGGATTTTTTTTTTTAAAGTCCACTCATTCTTGTTTCCTTCCATTCTTCCATGCAGCAGAGACCTTCTTCATTCTTCTGGTACAGTTCTCATCAAAGTCCTTCCAGATTTCTCTGTATTCTTCATACTCGCTCTTGGCTACATCAGAGCAGTCCATTACATTAATTTGCTAACATTTAAACCATCCCTTATTGTTAGACATTTAAGTTAACTCCAAGGTTTTTTTTTTTTTTTTTTTTTTTTTTTTGGTTTTTCTTTTTGCAATTACTTATACCACAAACATATTTAACAGTTTTCTTTAAAAATAATACTTTCAGAGTATGTGGCGAGGCTGACTTTTACATTTCAAAGTAAAAAAGCTGTTTGAGATGAAGCTATTTTTATTCAAACACTACTACTTAAAAAAAAAACAGCATATGCAAAAATGCCGTGGATTCATGAATGAAAAATATGTCCAGCTGTAAACCTCCTACACACTTTGCAATTAACATTCCTTCCTCAGAGGTGCTTTCTTCCGTGAACTATGTACAGGATGACAAGAGAGGCAATCTACCTCACTTTATGTGCCTTTTTTCTAAAAGGGAAGAGAAAGGACTTTCGAGGTGTCCGATCTCTATTTTTAAAAGATAAAAATCTCTGGCTAAATTGCAGATTTCACATTTTCCACGGGTCTTTAAAAGACCTACAGGAAAAGTGACCAAAAAAATAAAAATAAAAATAAAACACAAGTAAAGACAACAAAGGGCTCTTTTTGATCCTTAAAATGACAATTAAGACAGCTGTCTACCCCTCAAGTAAAACACAATCTCTCGTTTGCAGTTCGGAATTTAGCATTAGGTTTCAAGCTCACTCTATCGGCATCTGCCAACCTCACAAACCCGAACACTTAGGATTAGATCAGACACAAGTCTTCAGACTTTCAACCAACAACATTTACATGTCTTAATGTACATAGTAAGGACGGCCCGACCCTAGTGGGGGAAAAAAAAATCTGGTGATTTTTTCACCTCACAATCTCACAAAATAAAAAAAAATTCAAAGACATATATATATGTATATATATTCAAATAGAATCTCCAATATATTAATTTTTGCTTTTACAGTTTTTGCTAAGGTAATACTAAGTTTGGCAAAACAGTTTCAACACACTTTTAAAAGACCATATCACAAATTTTAAACCAAATGTTTGAGAGGGTAATGTTTCAGCACAAGAAAAATTACGTTCTAATTAAACCGTTAAGTCTTCACAACACGAGCACTATTACACTGGTTTTTACAGAAAGAATAACATAGATGAAACTTCACATTTTGCCATTTGGAAACAAAACAGAACACACAAAAGTCTGTCTCCCTCTCCACAGAAATGAAACGGTTATCTTGAGCGGTCCCGAGTGAGGACGGAGCTGGCCCCGCAAGGAGGCGAACGGGACGGCGGCTCGGGTAGCTCCTTTAGGCCAGGGAACGGCTCCGGGCCCGGACCAGGTCATCCAGGCGGGGCTCGAAGTTGCTGGTGGCGATGCGCACCAGAGCGTGCAGGTGCTCCTCGGTGCTGAGCTGGCTCAGCCGCCCCTGGTGCTTCAAGAAGTAGGCGTACGCCTTGTCGGAGATGCAGCTGCTGTCGAAGAGGGAGGCGGCGCGGAAGGTGACCGCCTGCAGCTCGGTGTAGCAGCCCGGGGGCAGGCCGGCGTAGAAGGAGCCCAGGTTCTCCTCGCGGTACTCGCAGAGCAGGGTGGAGCTGGACTTCATGCGGATCAGCTCCTCCTGGATGTGCGCGGGCGCGTTCTCCACGGGGAAGCTGAACGGGTCGGCGAACATGTCCAGGTCGCGCTTGACCGCGCACAGGTCCTCGAACTGCTTCTGGAGCTTGGCGTGCAGCCGGGCCAGCGCCTCCTGGTAGCGGTGGGAGGCGAGGAGCTCGCGGCCGGACTGGCCCTGCTGGTCTAGCTCGGCGCAGAGCTCGCGGCTGGCGGGGAACAGCGAGAGGTCGCCGGCGCTGAGGTGAGCGCGCAGCACCTGCAGCTTGTCTCCGAAGGCGCAGACGTGATCCATGACGGTGAAGGCGAAGGTGCCGGGCACCCGCAGCTCGGAAGCCAGCTCGACCAGGTGCCCCTGCATGTCGACCAGGAAGCTCATGTCGCACAGCCAGTCTGGGTCCTGCAGGGGGTCTCTCAGCGCGGTGTTGGAGGGCACGCCCGCCTCGGCCAGGAAACACTCGAGCTCTCGGCGGAGCGAGAAGACGCGCTTGAGCGCCTTGCCCCGGCGCAGCCAGCTCCCCAGGATCAGCAGGCTGACCTCTCCGCCGTGGTGCAGCTCCGCCTCCTCCAGCAGCATCTTCAGCCCAATCGAGCGCGCGCCTCGGGTGCGCAGCAGAGCCAGCCAGCCGGCCACAGCGTCCACGACCCCGCCCACGTCCAGCTCGCGCGAGCCCATCAGCTCCAGGTGCAGCAAGCCTGCGCAGTGCGGCAGTGGCGCGCTCCCGCCCACGCCCCCGCGCGCCTCGGCCGCGCGATCCTGCAGCAACTGCACCAAGCCGCAGTCTTCCGCAGTGAGCCACGCCGTGCCCGTGGATGCCACGCCCACCAGCCGTTCCCATGACAGACCGGCCCGCGCCATGGACTCGGCGATGGCGCGCAGGACCTGCCCCACGGCCGGTTGCACCGCCAAGTTTACCACGGTCAGCAGCTCCTCTTCAATCTCGTAATCCTGGTCCACCCCGCGCACGAAGACCAGCAGGCGGCCATCGGTGCCCACGAAGGCCTGGTCATCGAGGGCCAGGGAGAAGGCCTGGAAGGCGGGGCCGCGCGCCACCAGCTGCGCGTGCAGGTTGCGGGCCAGGCCGAGGGTCTTCTGCGCCAGACTCTCGGGGGTCAGGTCTACCTCATCGAGCAGGCGGCAGTGCTCGGGCAGAGCCTCCCGGAGCACGGCTTCCAGGCAGCGGCGTACCAGACCACCTTCGCCCCACGGGCGCCCGTGGAGGGCCAGCAGGTGCGCGACCCCGAGGCTGGCGCGCACCGCCCGCTCCTCCCGGGACAGCGCGGCAGCCGCCAGCGCGTCCCCGCGCCGCAGTCTCTCCACCAGCGCCGCGCGCTCGCCGCCCGCCGCATACGCCTCGTAGTGCTCGTGCTCAGCTTCGTAGTGGCGCCTCACATCGCGCTCACGCGTGGCCACGATGGGCCGGCGGCATACCAGGCACTCGGCACCCTCACCATCATCCCGCTCCACCACCAAGTAGCGCTGGGTCCACTCGGGCCGGAACACGTGCTGCTCCTCGGGCTCGGCGCGCCTCCTCTTCGGAGTGGCCCACATCTTGGAGAAGGCCATCGCTGGCGGCTGCCTGGGAGGTCGGGCGGAGAGTGAGAGAGAGAGCTTGGAGAACACAACTCTTCTCGTCGGATGCCGCCGTCGAATTGGGGGGATCACGCTGACGTCGGGAGAAGACCCTCCCGAGAAGACGCGCCGCCGGATTCCGATTGGCTGCGCTGGCGTGGTGATTTTTTATTTTAGAAAACGGGGACGGGCCAATCGGGTGGCGGCTGCGGGGGCGCCCGCTCGGGCGGCTCAGCCAATGGGGCGAGAGCCGAGGCGGTCCCTTGATCTTCTCTGCATTTGGGGGAGATCACGAGACCTTACCGAGTAGCGATAGGCATCTGAGTGGTCCAATCGGCTCGCCGTTTCCACACCCGCTGAGGGAAGTCCCTTCAGACCTAGAGCGGAGGATGAGGAAAATCGGGGAAGGTGGAATGTGACCAAATCGGAGGAGGTGATTGGCTGGAAGAGCCGTTTATTCTTACGGATCTGCCTGGCACCCCAGACTAGGCAGAGGGGATTGGCTGAAAGGGGCACTCATTTGCATGGGGCGGCCCGGGAGGCGAACTGGGGCTAAAACGATTGGCTGAGAGAAGTTCGTTTGCATAGATCTGCCTGGTTTCCTAAGGGAGACTTCTGGGATTGGTTGGTGGGGGCCTTTTTTTGCTTGGATCAGCCTAGTACCCGACGCTGGAACGGCGGTGATTGGCTGAAAGGGGAGTTCATTTGCATGAGTCTGCCTAGCTCCCAAACCCTGACTGCGGTGATTGGGCGAGGGGGGCGTTCTTGAGCCGCTTGGCGCGCTCCGGGTTTTGGCCGCTGTCGTCATGTCTCTGGTGGCTGGGGTGATTAGGCGCCTGGACGAAAAAGTCGTGAACCGCATCGCAGCCGGTGAGGTCATCCAGCGCCCCGCAAACGCCATCAAGGAGATGATTGAAAACTGGTAAATGGAGTCGCGGGTTCGAGTTTTGAGAAGGGGCTGGGGGAGGGGGGAAGAGAAACTTTTGGCCTCCAGTGCGCAGGCGCATTTCCTGCTCCCGCTAAAACTTTTGCTGTTTTGAGTTGGCTTGCACGTGGTCGCTGCAGAGCGTGGGGCCCCCTCCCCCGGCGGGAGAAGGGTAACCCTCAGTTCTCAGGAGCAGGGAATCCGCGAGCCTTTATTAAAGGTTGCCCCCCACCCCCCGTGACCGGGGAGGGGTGGGCAGCCCCGTTGTTTTCCCCGTGGAAGTTGGTTCCTTTGGGGGCAGCTGCCTGGCCCGGCTTAACTGCCCCCTCCTCATGGGGACTGCTGCGAGGCCTCCCCCTCAGGGAGGCAGCCCCGGGCCCAAGAGTGTTTGGGAAAGTAAAAACCGGAGAGACCCCCCTCCCAGGGAAATGAAAACCGGAGACCCCCAAATTAAAAACCAGAGAGACCCCCCTCAGGGAAATGAAAACTGGAGACCCCCCAGTCAGAACCAGAGAGACCCCCAGGAAAAGTAGAAAGCAGAGATTTCTCCATAGTAAAAACCAGAGAGACCCCCCAGTCAGAACCAGAGAGACCCCCAAATTAAAAACCAGAGAGACCCCCGGGAAAAGTAGAAAGCAAAGAGACCCTTCCATAGTAAAAACCAGAGAGACCCCCCAGGAAAAGTAGAAAGCAGAGATTTCTCCATAGTAAAAACCAGAGAGACCCCCCAGAAAAAGTAGAAAGCAGAGATTTCTCCATAGTAAAAACCAGAGAGACCCCCCTCCCAAGGAAATGAAAACTGGAGACCCCCCAGTCAGAACCAGAGAGACCCCCCAGTCAGAACCAGAAAGCAAAGAGACCCCCAAATTAAAAACCAGAGAGACCCCCCAGAAAAAGTAGAAAGCAGAGATTTCTCCATAGTAAAAACCAGAGAGACCCCCCTCCCAAGGAAATGAAAACTGGAGACCCCCCAGTCAGAACCAGAGAGACCCCCCAGTCAGAACCAGAAAGCAAAGAGACCCCCAAATTAAAAACCAGAGAGACCCCCCTCCCAAGGAAATGAAAACTGGAGACCCCCCAGTCAGAACCAGAGAGACCCCCAAATTAAAAACCAGAGAGACCCCCGGGAAAAGTAGAAAGCAAAGAGACCCTTCCATAGTAAAAACCAGAGAGACCCCCCAGGAAAAGTAGAAAGCAAAGAGACCCCCAAATTAAAAACCAGAGAGAGCCTCTATAGTAAAAACCAGACTCCCCCCCTCAGGGAAAGTAAAACCCAAAGGTTCCCCACCCCCAACATTTGCCTATGTGAGGGGGATGGGTTTATAGCCAAACAGGTTGGTGACCTATCCCCACCCCAGAATCCTTCTAAATCCCCCCAGCTCTTAGTGTGCCCCAAAAGAGCAGGAGGCCCAGACCTAGTTTCCTTGGTGATCAGCACCCTGTGGTCTTGCTGAGGCCTGGCTTCCCACAGCATCCCTTCCCAACTTCTCCCTGTTCTCTGTAGCTTTACCTCTCCCAGGGAAAGGGCACATTTTGCGCCCTTGTGAAAACCCACAAAATTCGGGGCTTCTGGTCCCCTTGTGGAGGGACCTTTTCATTAGCTTTCACTGCTTTGTCTGGATCTGCCCCTTGCTCTGCTCAGCTGTTAGTACTGTCTGCCCAAATTTAAGAAGAATGCTTTAAAAAAAAAAAATGTACCTATTTCTATAGATACCGACATACATATGTGTGTGCACAAAGATACAGATGTCTCTATCTCTACATCTGTCTCTCTCAAAGATACAGATATCCCTTAGGTTTCTGACAGGAACATTGGGGAATGGGTTTCTTATTAGCAATAGGCAAAAAATTATAGGGAAACGGAGTGAGGGAAAAACCTGAGAAGATGCCTAATACCTGTAGTTCAGGACCTAATTTGGGCCTTTTCTTGAAGCACATGGACGATGCTTTCAGTACCAATTAGAAGGAAGTGCTTTTGTTAATGACATGAGTCTGATTTCTAAAGTTGGAGAAAAAAGGGAATCAACTTTGCATTTTTTATAAACTACGACTAAACACCAGCCTGGCTAATGAACTTGATTATTTTGCTATCCGAGTCACGTCTGTTTATAATAAGTAGAATTCACTATCCATCTTTACCAGCTTGGATGCCAAATCCACAAGTATCCAAGTGACTGTTAAAGAGGGAGGCCTGAAGCTGATTCAGATCCAAGACAATGGGACTGGAATCCGGGTAAGTAAAATTCCCCAAGATGACAGGGTTTGACTAGAGCTAAATCAAAGAGATGGAAGAAAAGATTCACAACTTTTTGTTCTGGAAACTGGTCTATAATCAGTGAAACATCTACATTTGAAAATGTGTCCCTTTTTATTTAAAATGGTACAAACAATTTACTTTGGGATGAAGTATTTGAAATATTTAAATTTTAAAAATACTGACAACCCATCATCTTTAGAATGACCATCACTGTGATTCATTTATCGTTCTGCCCCCCCCCTTTATTTTTTTAATCATTTTAGAAAGAAGACCTGGACATTGTGTGTGAGCGGTTCACTACGAGTAAACTGCAGTCATTTGAAGATCTGGCCTCCATCTCCACCTATGGCTTTCGGGGGGAGGTGAGTTAGAAAGAAAGAACTTGCAGTCTCTTCTGCTGCTGTGATTATTCCCTGACATTGTTCTCCCTTCATGTTTTTCAAGAGACACTTGAAAGGAAAAGAAAAATGTTCTCTTGTGTTAAGAGAAAATTCATTTGTAGCAAGTGAATATATGCAGAGCACCTTTGAAAGTTTGAGGATGTGTCGGATTTGTGTAGCTTGTGTGAGAATTGGGATTTGTGTGGATTCTCCAATGGAGTCGGATTTGTGTGCCCAAAGTGCCTTGGGAATTTGATCAAATGGGAGTGTCAGGGTCTGCTCCTCAGTGTGACTTGGACTTGGTGAGGAGGGAAAGTGTGGGGGCTGAAGCCTTACTGAGAGGGAGGGGGGGGCAAGGAGGACTCCGGAGCTGGGAGCGGGACACTGAGGCCGGCCTTGGAGGAGCCCTTTTGTGGAGCCTCACTTAAATGTTTACCGTTCCCTTATCTTATGTTGGCTGCTTATCCATCTCTCTCTACATCCATCACCGGATGTAACCGTGACCTTGGCTTTAGAATTGCTAGTGATCCGAATCTGTTTATGGCCTTGAGCTGCTTGGGAGCCCCTCTGGAACAGGCTGAACACCTTCACTCCATTTCTGGGTTTAAAAACAGATTTTTTTTTTTATTAGGAACTTAATAAATACATAAAAACTTTTCATATACAAATAACACAAATAGTGTACATGAAACCACAGTATTTGTAGAGCCATTCCTTTGAAAAATATATTTAATTTTAATAGTTTTTAAAATTTAAATGCAAAATGAGAAAAGAAAAAAAATATTGCCACATACATAGCAGAACATGAGAGGATTCATAGAAAACAAAACATTTCCACCTCAAGAAAAACTATACAATAAATGCTGAACCTTTTCTCTAAGCTGCTGCCTTTCTTTGCTTACTTGTTGGCTTTCTTTTGTTCTCTTCTGTGCCCTTTTTCTTTGCTTTCTGTCCCCTCCCCTGTCATCCTAAAGAAGGCAAAAATAAGCATGAAGTATATATGTCTGTGTGGATGTACATGTATTTTTATATACATAGCTATCTGTAAACTTATACATTGCTACATATGTGAGATGTTCCTTTCCTCCTATCATCTGTTTCTCTGGAGGTGGATAGCATCTTCCTTCATAGGTCCAGGTCTTTCCATATTTTTCTAAATCAACCAGTTCTTCATTTCCTATGTCACCCCAGTATTCCAACTGAATCACGTCTTATCTGAGAGATTTTCTATCAAGTTTCCCCCTCCTAGTTTTCTGTATTCCTTCTATTTATGGCTACATACATTTTATTTACATAAGCTTTTAATTTAAAATAATGAAAATTAACCTTTTTCTACATCAACAATACTTCCCTCCCTCCTAAAGGAAAAGAAAAGAAAGACTCCCCCCTCCCCAAATATTGGTATCCTGGGAGACAGTGCTAGATACCAGATGCTAGTTACAACTGCCTGTGACTGCCTTCAGCAATGAGGTGGATTAGGGTAGTTGAAAAATAAGGTGTGGTTCCATTAAAAAATCATCTTTAACCTTTAGTTTTAGAGAGCCTAATTAAAAATCAGTTCCGTTTTGGGAGTGTTGTAAATCTGACAGGATTACCGTCTCTAATGGTAAAGGCAAGAGAAAGAGTATGTCAGATAAACTCACCAAGAAAATGACATTTTCATGAGCAGTTTACCGGCTATGAAATTTCTAGCATGACGAAGCATTTGTGAACAATGCAGGGTAAAAGTCTTCCTAGAATTCCATATACTACTAATTATTAGGGAAAAACAAGCTAGATTCAATGTCTGTCACCAAAATTTAAAAAGCAAAACAAACCTCCCCCCCCCCAATATTTTACCTTATAATATAGTTTAAGGTCTGATACTGCTGACTCTACTTCCTTTAGTACTCTTTCCCCTGTTTCTTTGAAGGTCTTGATTTTTTGCTTTTCAAAATAAAGTTTATTATTTCTTCTCAGTAAATTAATTTTTTAGTAATTTAATTGAGATGAAATTGAATGAATAGATTAATTATATAATACTGTAATGTAAAAAGCGATATTGGCTTTACCTACCTATGAATAACCACTTTACCTCAGTTATTTAGATCTGAATTGATTTTTTTTTTAAATGGTTTCTGGTTCTGTTCATATAGTTACTATATGCTTTGGCAGGAATGTGTTCAGGTATTTGATCCTGCTAGGTATTTTAAATGATCTGAAATAATATTGAGTAATGTTGCTGACTCTTAGTGGAGTTTCTCTGTTTTTCACTTTTATCAGTATGTATTTAATTTAATCACATAGTACTGCCTCTGCTGTGTCCCTGCTGCATTTCCTTTTGTTGTCTTCTGTGCATTTTTGGGTCGCCTCAGTGATCTTTGCTGTCACTCTGCAACTGTTCCCCCTGACTCCCCTCCCTGCTCTGCAGTGTGTAGGTATAATGAGACCCCACCTCGTCTGCCATTTGTACCTGGATTCGATCACCTCCTTGCCCGTCGGCCGTTGTGCTGAGCAGCGTCTTTCAGGCTTTCGGAGTCGTTTCTCTAGACCTTATGATAGCCATTGTATACCCCATTTTTCTGATTCTGCTGGTATCATTCTGCCATATTTCATACAGGTTTTCCCAGGTGTCTCTGAAACCATCTCTTTGCTTACAGTGCAGTAATGATCCTTAATTTTGTAATTTGGTCAGCCATTCCCTGGTGGTGGGGGGGGGGGGAGCACCCATTTGTTTCCAGCTGTTTGCTGTAACCAAGAGAGTAGCTGCACAATTTTTGTATCCTATTTCTTTCCCTTTTGTTGTTGTTTTCAAAATCTCTTTGGAACATAGGTCTTGTGGTGAGATTAGTGAGTCAAGGGCTGCTTGTTTTAGTGACTTGGATTCTACACAGTTCTGCCGGGGGAACATGGGTGCCTCAGCGCCGCGTTCTGGGGGTTCCAAGCAGCTCCCCGGGCCCGGGTCCCAAGCAGCAGAGGCTTTGTGCAGAGGCTGCAAAGACAAAGGCATGATACCACTTGGAGAAAAGCACCAGTCTGGCTGATCTCATTTGAGTCTGTTGTCACAGCCCTTACCTTTGCTTTTTAAAATCTGCTTTGTTTACCCTCTCGATGAGGGAGGCGCAGAGGTAGGGAAAGGATTTGGAACTCAGAATTGGGGGGGATGTTAAAATTAAATTTACATGTAATTGGGAAAAAATAAAATATTAAACAAGATAAAATCTCAGCTTCTGAAATCTGATGTAGACAGACATGTCTGGAAGGACCTTTATGAGAAGAGCAAAGCCCAAAGCCTGGAGGATACGCTGACTGCACACAGATGAGGGAAAGGGAATGGGGGTGAATGGGCAGAGCCCGGAGCTGGTGGTTAACATAAGGAATGGAAATGTCTGCAGGACGGATTCCACTGGCTACAGAGCTGCTGGGGGGCAGCTTTTATTAAAGCTGTATTCGGTATTCTGTAATTTTACACAATCTGTGAAATGACAGAATCTCTTGAAAACCAGTCTGATTCTGTTCCAGGGTCTCAGGCTGGGGCAGACCCTGCACCCTGTGAATTTCTCTAGTCCGGAGCCGGGTGGGGCATCTGAGCTTCCTTAAAAGGGATCCCTCCCCAGGTCTGAGGGCCCAGGGGCCCCTGTCCCTGAGGGGTCCTGCTCTGGGCGTGCCCCTGTGAGTGGGAAGTGAACCCCAAAGGACCTCCCTGGCCTGGCCTGGAAGCCGGCCTTGGGAGGGGGGGCGGTCCTGGTCTGATCCTGCACCCATATGGACGGGGCCTGCTGCTCTGTCACCAAACCTGGGAACGACAGCGGAGTCGGGGCCAGCACATGGTGCTTGTGGTTCCGGAGTGGGATCAGTCCTGGTGGAGTGGCCCCCACTGCCCACCATCTGGGGGGGCAAAGCTGTGGGCCCGAGGGTGCCCTGATGAGCTGGGGCACAAGGCTGGTCCCTGGCCACAGACCGTCTTCTTTTCTCCCACAGGCTTTGGCCAGTATAAGCCACGTGGCTCATGTGACTGTGACCACGAAGACATCGGAGGCCAAGTGCGCCTACAGGTGCGTGGTGTTCCCAGCCAGAGGAGGGTCTGGCCGTCCCCGCCTTCCCAAAGCTGCTTGTGGCCATTTCAGAGGGCCTAGCCCCAAACCTCACCCTCTGACCGCTGGGGATGGCCGCCCCTTGGGCTCCAAGGTGCTTTTCTCTGTGACTCCTCGGCCTTCTCTTGCCCAGCCCCAGGTCCCATTCACGGCTGCTTGAAAGCTGGCTGGCACATAGTAGGCGCCAAATAAGTGCTCCCTAACTGACCTCACCCTTTGTAGCTTTGGCTCTGAGTGGCTGAGCTAACTGAGCCCCAAGGCTGGGCTGTGGGGCTAGAGCAGGAACACCCCCTTGTAGGAATCCAGAAAATAGTCTGTCTTCATATCTTATCTGTGCATTATAGTTGTAGCTTGGAGGGGCCCAGCAAAGCTGGTTCTGTCCCGCCCTGCTAGTCCGGGCAGCACGGGGCTCATGTGTCTCTGGATCCTTAGCATCCAGCACAGCTGCTTGTAGGGAGGGGGACGAGTATCTGGAGCAGAGCCTGTCGCCTTTGCACATAGTAGGTGCTTATGAAATGTCTGTTAAATCTGCTCAAACTCTGAGTTGTGACTCAGGTTCCCAGAGGCCTCCAAATGAAGCTCTAGTTGTTTGTCTTTGGTTTTTTGAGGCTGGAGGAGGGGCGTGGGGATAAATCAGACAGACCCCAAGTCTCCTTAGTCAGCATTTATCCAATGTTTGCCCTGGGCCGACATTTGGAAGGCTCACGTGGCCCTTGGCTGTAGGGAATGAGTGAGGTGCTGACAGGTTTGGGAAGACGGTGCGCTTTTCCTGTGGGAGGGAAGGCCGCCATCCCCAGCCTGCTGGGCACTCAGGACCCCCCTCTTTTCTCCACTCAGAGCAAGCTACTCGGATGGAAAACTCAAAGCGCCTCCTAAGCCATGTGCGGGGAACCAGGGGACCCAGATCACGGTAAGGCTGGGCTGGGGAGTCACCTGCCTGGGTGAAAGGTGTGACCTCCTGGGCATGGGAGGGCAAGAGGCACCTGAGAGCGCTTCCCTCCCAGGAGGCCCCAGGGAAGAGGGGCCTGGCCGCTGCTGGCACGGCCGGGGTAGGGTCCAGTCCTGCCACCTCGCAGCTCTGAGACGATACCTGGAGCTTTCGGTGCCTCAGTTTTCAATTCCATATTCCTGACATTTGGACTAGGTGATCTCGGGGCAGCCAGGTGGTGCAGTGGATAGAGCACCAGCCCTGAAGTCAGGAGGACCCAAGTTCAAATCTGGTCTCAGACACTTAACACTTCCTAGCTGTGTGACCCTGGGCAAGTCACTTAACTCCAGCCTCAGGGGAAAAAAAAGAAGAAAAAAGAAAGAAAATCAATATATATGGACTAGGTGATCTCCTTCCAGGTCTAAGACTGTGTAGTAGAAGCAGGTCGGATTTATCAGCATCCCATTCATTCCCCCATTGGTTAGGGGTCAAAGGATATGACAGGCAGTTTTCTGGTGAAGATATATGAAAATCACTTGAAAACACTTGAAGGGCAAATTAAAACAACTCTGAGGTTCCACTTCACACCTCTCAGGCTGGGGAAAGGGATGAGTGTTGGAGGGATGGAGGAGAATTCTAGACCAGAATTTGGGAGGAGTTATGAACTGATCCAACCATTTGGAACTATGCCCAAAGGCAATTGAACTGTCCAGCAGAACCGGGTCTGTATTTCAGAGAGATAAGTAAACAAAAAGGAAAAGGACCCACATGTACAAAAATATTTATAGCAGGTCTTTTAGTGGCGGCAAAGACTTGGAAATTGAAGGGGTGCCCATCCATGCCCACAGGTGTACGAGTTGTGCTGTATGATTATTAATGGAATCTCACTGTGCTGTAAGAAATGATGGGCGGGATGCTCTCAGAAAAACTCGGAAAGACTTACATGAAATAATGCAAAGGGAAGTGGTCAAAATCTAGAGAACGTGGTACATGATAACAATGTCAACAGTCATCAACTGCGAATGACTTCGCTAGTCTCAGCAATATGGTGATCTGAGACGACTCTGAAATGATGAAAAATGGTACCCACTTCCAGAGAAAGAACTGAGGGAACAAATGGAAGCACAATTTTTTTTTTTTTTTACTTTATTATTCTAGGTCTTTGGGGGCTGTTTTCCTTTGCAACTTGGCTAATAGGGTAATATATTTTGCATGATTGTGCAGGCAGAATCAATATCAAATTACTTGCCTTCTCAAGGAAGGGAGGATAAAAATGAATGTTAAAAATGGTATTTATAATTAGGGAAGCAAAAACCAACCAAGGCAGTGCCATAGGAAGCCTGTGGATTCCGAGTCCACTTCCAGTCTTAGCCCGCCACTTCATCGGTGTGACTTTGGGCAGTGTGCCTGCCTTAGCCACAGAATGAGGAGGGGGTGGCCGAGAGGCCCCTGTGGCAACACCTTCTGCCTTGATCCTCACAGTCCTTTTCTTTTTTTTTTTTTTCACTTAATAGTATTTTATTTTCCCCCCAGTTACATATAAAGATAGCTTCCAACATTCACTTTTGGAAGATTTTGAATTTTCACATTTTTTTCCTTCTCTTTTCCCCCAAGACAAGTAATCTAATACAGGTTATATATGTACAGTCATTTTAAACATGTTTCCATATTAGTCACACCGTGAAAAGAAAAATCAACAAAAGGGGAAACCCATAAGAAAAAACAAAAAGGTGACAATCCCATGCTTTGACCCACAGTCGGTCTCCATAATTCTTTCTTTGGAGTCCTTTGGGATTGTCTTGGATCATTGTGTTGCCGAGAAGAGCTAAATCGTTCCCAGTTGAACGGGGTACAGTATTACTGTTACTGTGTCCATTGTTCTCCTGGGTCTGCTCACCTCACTCAGCATCAGTTCGTTTAAGTCTTTCCAGATTTTTCTAAATCAGCCTCGTTTCTTATAGAACAATAATATTCCATAACATTCATGTATCAGAATTTACTCAGCCATTCTCCAGCTGATGGGCCTCCCCACAGGTTCCAGTTTCTTGCCACAAAAAGGGCTGCCACAAACACTTTTGTACACATGGATCCAGTGGTTCTTAACCTGAGGTCCAGAAACTTAGTTTTAAAAAATATTTTGATAATTGTATTTTGGTTAATTTAATTCTTTATAATCATATATGTTTTACTAAAAGCATTTTAAAACATGATGGGGCTGTGGGCAACTAGAGGGCGGAGGATAGAGCCCCAGGCCTCAAGTCAGGAGCATCTGAGTTCAAATCTGACCTCAGACACTTCATGCATCCTAGCTGTGTGACCCCGGGCAAGTCACTTAACCCCAGTTGCCTCAGGGGAAAAAACACCAACAACAAAATAGCAGCAAAATAAGCATGCTTTGGAGAAGGGATCCTTAGACTCCCCGCACTGCCAAGGAGTCCGTAACACACGGTGCTTAGAACCCCAGGTCTACACCAGAGCCAGCTAAATAACCCTCTGCCCTGAGCTACCTAAACACATGGGTGGGTCCTCCTGGGTTTTCCTCCAGAGGCCGCCCAGCCTCGCCAAGTAGGTTTGGGTGGGCAGGAAGATAGTCTCTATATTCAAATCTTTGATTTGTGAGAGAATGGTGAGAATGTAGTCGGGTGCGATGTGTTTAGGTTTAAGTGGGAAGAACCCGTTGGAAGTCCTGTCATCTTTGATCTAACACGTCCTGTCTCTGTTTCAGGTGGAAGACCTTTTCTACAACGTTGCTACCAGGAGGAAAGCTTTAAAGAATCCCAGTGAAGAGTATGGGAAAATCTTAGAAGTTGTTGGCAGGTAAGGTCCAGCCTCACCTGAGAGATGGGGGGGAAGGCTGCAGCCAAAGGCAGGTGGGTAGTGATGGTGCTTGGGATGTCCTCAGGGGTCACTAGCCCTCATTCCTGGCCCGGAGCTTCTCCAGGCTTCCCACTGTTCGAATGGAGCTGGCGAGTGATGGGCTCGTCCAGGACACAAGGGCTGCTGGGGTCTTATGGGCAAGATCTTGCGTGTCATTTTTTACAGATGGGGAAACTGAGGCACACAGGTGAAGGCACTTGCTCAGGATCACATCAGTAGCTAAAGACAGAGCTGGGTTTAAGTGTATGGCTTGGTCTGCCATAGCCTCAGCCCCAGCTGTCTCCCTTATGAGGCAGCCACATTTATTAAGCGCCTGCTGAGTGCAGCGCACCTGGACATTCCAGTGTGGGCCTCTGTGTCTGGCTGATTGACTCCATGCTTTATTTAATTAAAATGAGCTTTCTCTAGAGCCAGTCTGAGGACATAATTTTGATGCCCTTGATCATGTTTGCTGTTTTTCTCCCCAGGTATTCTATACACAACTCGGGCATCAGTTTCTCAGTTAAAAAAGTGAGTAGCCGATTTGGGGAGAGGTGATCTCTTAGGAAAATAAAGAAGGGTTTAAGTGGTGGATAACGATAAGAGTGTTCCTGTTGTGTTTCCACTTTGGGAGACTTAACTTTAGCTCCAAGGGGGAATAACCTCTTTTGAACTATAAGCTCAGAGCCGATGATGCAGCCCCCTGCCCGCCCCCTCCCCAGCAAGGCGAGGTGCCGGGAGAGCGCGGCATCAACTATGTTTGATCTGAACTGTTGTTAGGAGGTCTCCAGGGGTGACAGGTTGACAGGGCACTTGTCTATTTTCTTCTCCTTAAACCACTGATTTCTTGCTCCCTGGTCCCCGGGTCCCAGCAGAATTTGAAGCTCCAGCCTCCACTGAGAAGCCTGCAGGGAAGGGACCTGTCTGACCCCCCGCGGCCCTGCAGAATTCCCTGACCAGGGCGGTCACATAGAGTCCACCTTCTTCCACACTTCGAGTCAGCCCCCTGCCCATGGGGTCCCCTCCTCCCCCTCACTTATAGTCACTGTCCCCGGCCAACACGCACCAAAGAAATGACCGTGAATAGGACACGAACCACAGTCTTGGTCGGGGTTCCTTCCTTCTTGTTTTGTTAGGCCCATTGCGGCGCCGTCCCAGAAGCCTTGTGGCTTCTGGTCACCAGCCTGGCTGAGGCCTTGGGGCTCCTGCTGCTGCAGCTGAGCCATCCCCCCGGCCTCCAGTTTGAGCATGGCCATAGGAAGCCTTAAGTCTCTCCTGTCCCCTCTGCCTCAGGTCCCGTGCCTCTTCCCTGGTTTGCCTGAAACCATTCCTTGGATCACTTCCTGTAGGAATTAATATGGTGCCATTTGTCCAACCATTCCCACCCCCATCTCTACCATCTTAGTTTCCTTTTCTTTCTACCACCAACTAAGCTGAACATAGAGGTTTTCTGAAGTTCTGTTGTTTTAATTTACATTTCTCTTATTATTTGTGATTTAGGGTGTGTTCATGTGTCTGTGGCACCTTGTATTTTTTCCTTTGGGAACTGCCTGTTCAAAGCTTTGGCCTTTTGTCCATTGGGGCATCCTCACACGGCTTCCGGCTATCTTTCTCTGGATTTTTAGGGCATGTTGTCTTTCCTAGAGGATGGCAGTCCAAATCGAGCTTTTTAATAATCACAATGACTTATTCACTCAAAGTTGTTCTTAGAACAGCATAGCTGTTAGGGTCTCCAGTGGTTTCTTGCAAGTCTTTCCATGTTTTTTAGATCATTATTAATTGAAATTGAACTTGTTATGGTTGGATCAGAACACGGTGTGGTAGGGCTTCACCTGCCTTGCTCTGGATTGCATCCCTCAATGCAGGATATAAAGTGTTTTTTGGGGGGAAATGGTGTTTTGCCAAATCTGAATATATTACATAGATAGTAATTTCTTGTCTGCCAGGAACCTGTATGAAAGGCCATGGATTTAATCTGGCATGACCTATTTTTGAAGAAATCTTGCTGCTTTTAGTGATTAATATTCTCTCTGTGTAAATACTTATGAACTGTCCCTTTAAATTGTGTCAAGCACAAGAACAAATGGATACCTGTTGGACTTAGAGAATCCCAAATTAATATTGTTTCCATTTTATTGTGTTTTTATTTACTGACCATTTCCCAATGACATTTTCATCTGGTTCCCTGGGAGTTAAGGTAGCAAGTTTGTCCCCTTTGCCTGTAAAAAATATGTTCCAGCGCTTCAAAAGAAACCCATATTTTTCATTCTCTGCACTAATTGATAAATATGTGGAATAGAAAATGTGCAGGCAAGCTGAGGAAAATGTTGCAGTAGCATCTTTTTAAGTCAGACGCTTCTGTTATTCCTTTTCAGAGAAGAAGGTAAAAGAAACAAATTACTAGTATTTAGCATGAAGAGAAACACTGAGTTGTAGAATTTTTTTCAGTCAAGCTCACCAGCCTGTGTGTGGGTTGGAAGTTTCCTGCTTCTCTTTTAAGAAAAAATAGAGACAATATTTTCCCGTTTCCCATCTTTATTTTGGAAGACTTTTCACAAGGACTCGGCAATGGTATCTTTCAGTTTCTTTGGTCACCTGGGCCTGGTGACTTTGTGAGTAGGATTTCTCTCATCTTAGATTTCAGCCTATTGTTAGTTTCTCTTATACCCTTCCCTGTATAAAGATCTTCTTGGTACAAGGAATAATCAAAATCAAGAGTTGGATAATTCAGTTTTCTTTTCATTAAATGATCCTTGTCCTATAAGCACCTACTAACAATACTGTCTCTTCTTGAAATGACCTCTTGCCCCAACCAGGACCAGAATGCCCTTAAAAGATTATGACACTTTGGCTAACCATCTTATCCTCTATATTTCCAGGGAATATAGATATTGCTTTAAAATAATCTGCTTCTTCACCTCACATTATATTCAGTATCAGAGTCATTTATATCATCAGAATGTTATCTCAACATCTTTTGTCCCTTTTGCTCCAACTTTGTGGAAATTTAAAATGTAAATGTTTTTCTTCTTTCTTTCTTTTTTTTTTTTTCATTAAAAAATTTCCCATTTACATGTAAAACAACTTTTTTTTGGATTATGCATGTCCACTCGTTTTCTACATAGTTCCATAAAAAACAAAAGGGAAAAAAATCATGAGTAAAAAATAGAAGAAAAAAGTGACCATATCATGTGTTGATTTACATTCAGTTTCCATAGTTTTATCTCTGGATGCTGATGGTGTTTTCCATCCAAAATTTATTGGGATTGCCTTGGATCAGAGAAAAGAACCAAGTCTATCATAGTTGATCATCATATAATCTTGCTGTTGCTGTACAATGATCTTCTGATTCTACACATTTCACTAAGTATCAGTTCCTGGAAATCTCTCCAGGCCTCTCTGAAATTAGCCTGCTGATCGTTTCTTACAGAACATTCATATATCATACCATAACCACTGAGGGGCAGCCACTCAGTTTCTAGTTTCTTGCCACTACAAAAAGAGCTGTCAACCATTTGTGCACTTAGGGTACCTTTTCCTCTATTTTGATCTCTTTGGGATACAGGCCCAGTAGAGACTCCACTGGATCAAATGGATGTTTTTCAGAGCCCTTTGAAATACAGTCCCCAAAGTCTAAGAAGCACCTGCTGCCAGCCTTTGCCTGCAGTTCCAGTCATTTCTGCTTGAATGGCCATTTGCTTCTTATTTATTAGAATCAGTGGGCCACATACATCTCTAATTTCCTTGCTTCCTCTAACTCTCTATGGCAAATCAGTAATTTATCCACACTATAGAGGGGCAGTGCTAGCAAATTTCTGCATGATCAGATTCCCCTCCACCCCCATGAGTGCCAGGTTTGTGACTTTTTAAATTTTTTATCTGTTTTTTGGGTTTTTTTTTTTTGTTTTTTTTTTTTTTTTGTTTTGTTTTGTTTTGTCTTTTCTGTCTCGGTGGGCTGTGATCTCATCCAACAGCAGTATATCTTAATTCCTCATTCTTGTTAATTGGATTTTTTTTCATCTGGGTGTATCTTTACATCCGGTAGTTCTCCACTATCCCTTATAATTTTCTGGTTCTTTTAGAATAAAAGATGAGCTTGCAGAATGATTTTGCACTGGTGTGCATGATATGTGATTGCATTGCACATTGTGTCAGGATCCTTGTTCATGGTTAACCACCCTCTTCTTGAATATGTATTCCTGTGATTCCCTGTTTTCTCTTGCTTTTCTTCATCCTCTTGATGAAATAGGACTCTGGTCCCCTGATCTTTGTGGAGGGCCTGGGTCAGAAAATCCTGAATTTCCTGGTTCTGGCTCACAACCATCCCCACCCCTTTCTCCTGGCCTTGGGAAACTTCTAAAATAATCCTCACTTTGAATTCTTTTGGAGCTCACTCTTTAGTTTCTGGCTAGGGATTGATCACCACCCATAATTGATCTGGAGATTACTTCCTCACTTAATGCAGAGATCATCCCTAGCCCAGGGCCACAGAAGCCTAAATCAAATAGAACTGTCTCCCAAATCTTCACTAACTTCCTAATTAGGAACTAGCCCATTGAGAACTTGCTCAGTGTAAATAAACCCATTTTACCAAACCTCAGCTGGGAAACTGGCCTGGGAACCTCTAAACACTATGAGGGTGTCTCACCCCTCAACACTCTTATTCTCTTCTCTGTGGTATCTGGCTTGGGAGATATTATGGAGTTTTTCTTCTTCCTTTCCCTTTTTAACTTAAAGCTTTCTTCCATTCAGTTCATGTACTAAGCATCTACAAGCCACTGAAATTCCCAAGAATCAAAGCAAATACATTTTTATCAGTTCTTGTTGCTCGCCCTGTGTCTCCAGCCAAGAAGACCCCGTTATCCTATGGCCCTGCTCATGGTCCATAGAGCCCAAGGATCTGAACTAGCTCCTCACTTCCTTTCAGTAGGTAGTGGTGGTGAAAATACCAGCTTGGCCTATAGGGGGTTCTCCGGATACAGCTCAGCGGCGTCCCCTCCCGCTCGAGATTTCCTCCTCCTCTGTTCTCTCTTGGGCACCCTGAAAATGGAAAATGAGTTTTGCCTTTTGGAGAACAGGCTTTTCTTCTTGCTTTCCTTGGGCCTGCACAGGCTTCTTGGCAGGTTCCCCTTGCTGGGGCTCAGAGTGTGACTTTCCCGTGGTGGGCAGCAGGAGAGATGTCCTGGCGGCCGGCAGCCTCCCTGTGAGCTGCCCATTGGACGGCTCACTTTGTGGAGATAGATTCCTGCCAGATTCTGACATAAAGGGGGTCTCTGTTGTCACACCTAGCAGAGATCCAGTCACCTGCAAGGCTTTAGCAAATTGTCTGTCAGCCCTTCTCTTCTCCATCTCTGTCTTGTCCTTCTCCTGGGCTCCATGTTCTCCTTCCCACTTCTTCCCTATCACCATGCAAGAAAAAAAGTTCTTGATCTCCTCACTTCTTCCCCACCCCCAGTAAAAAAGGACTTCCAGCTCTCCTCCCTGCTTCTCCCTCCTCCCCAGTTTAAGAAAGAATGTTCTAGATTTCCCAATGCTCTCACTTGAAAAAAATTTCTTGATTTTTCTCTCTTTAAAATGACTGGGGTAACTTCACATGTGTCTTCTTTAATAGGGGGGGGAGTGGGAAGGAAGGGGGACAATCTGGAACTCAAAGTTTTGAAAACAAATTTAAGAAAAATTGCTTTACATGTGACTGGGGAAAATAAAAATATTAAAATTGAAAATTGAAAAATTGAAAAATAATAAAATGACTACAGAACCAATGTGACGATCAGCTCGTCCCTGAGGTTGACATTCACTCAGCAGGAATTCTGAAAATGCCACTCTACTTGTGGAGTGGGACGTCCCTGTCACCAGCTCACATCTTGATACATGTTTACCTTTTTTCCATTAACAGCAAGGGGAAACGACGCCCGACATTCGGACCCTGCCGAATGCCAGCGTGGTGGACAATATCCGGTCCATCTTTGGGAACCCAGTCAGCAGGTAGGCTCGATGCTGCCAGGAAGAGAAGGGCTGAGGCTTCAAGTTGCTGGGGGTCAGGATTGCATGGTGCTATTTTTTGCTGCTCCCTGGGGAGCCGGGGGGCTGCCAGTGCCCCCCGCCCAGTAGTAAGTAGTAGAATCCTAGTCATCTGACATGATGCTCTCACTGTGGTTCTGCTCACCTTGCCAGCTGGTCCAGCCACTGTGGTTTATATTCCTAAAACACCCATTGGATTTCCTTCCTGCTCAGAAATATTCATTCAGAACTTGTGGCCTCGAAAGCTCCCCCATGTCCAGTTTTGCCTGAATTGGGACTTTTCTCGCTTACCTCCCCTTTTGATTATTCCAGGCTTAACTCAAGAGACCACAAAACCTTCCCTGACTGCTTCCCCCACTTAGGGCTCATCCTCTTGAAATTAATTTTCTTCCCACTTCCTGGTTCCCAGGCTGCAGTAGCCCAGCAAACCCTCAGGCTTTGGGGCAGGCCCTGAGAAAGGAAGCTCCCATCCTTTCTTGGACTTTGTAGCTTGGACAATGAGTGTTTGCCAAGTTTAATTGGAGTGGACATTTTCAAAGTCAGGGGCCATCCCATCACCTCTCCTGCCCTGCCAAAGCCAAGCACTTCCCCCTGGGCCTGGACGGGGCATCGAAGCTGAAGGTCCCTGGAGAGCCCAAGTCTGATAGGAATGGGCTGGTTTCCTTTGAAAAGTCAATGCAGGGAAACCAGTTGGATTCACGTGGAGAAGCTGCGGTTCACTTAGCTTTGGTTCTTGCCCTTGTCTGGCTCACCCACGAGATCGGGGATGCTAATGGACACAGCCGAGGTTGGGAGGCAGCCTCCACTGGGCATCTCAATTGGAGTTGAGTGAGAACTAATGAGGAAAGGCCCGCCTTTGCTGTCATTGATCCTTGCCCCGGCCCTCCTTGACCTCTGGACCCCAGAAAGTGAAGAATGAGCCAAAGTCAGGATGGCTCCATCCAAACAGCAGCCCCCAAGAGGGTGGAGGGGCTAGCCTGGGCCAAGGTGCTCCAGATTTGGGAAAGAGCCCAGACCTCGGGAGAGAAAAGTTCTGGGTCTGGCCAAGCAGTGGTTTGTCTTAGAATTGTGGTTCTTCTCTTAGGAAACAGTCCAGATTCGTGAGATTTAGTAGGAGCAACTCTGAGCGGGACTCATTTCCATTAGAAAGGCAGGATTTTGTCTCAGAGAATCTTCAGAGTCAGACTAGCCTCAGGACAGGGTGAGGGCCAAGTCTTGCAGTAGGGAGCTGGGCCCTCTTGTGCTGGTGAAGGCTCTGAGGTTTTCTTCTGGCCTAAAAAGTGGTTCTCTCTTAAACAGAGAACTGCTGGAGGTGGGCTGTGAGGACCCCGTCCTTGGCTTCAAAATGAAGGGTTACATCTCCAACGCGAACTACTCGGTGAAGAAGTGCATCCTCTTACTCTTCATCAACCGTGAGTCAGGGCAGACGACTAGGAAATCCGGCTCAGCCATGGGGGGCCGGGGGCCGGTCAGCAGTGACTGGCGACCACCCATGGGGGCTGGGAAATGACTAGTGGTAACTGGCAACCACCCATGGGGGCATCCCTGCCAGCATGCTGGGCTGCCAGCCCCATTTGGGCAAGGGCTTTGGTGACCTGAAGCGAGTCTCAGAGGGTCTGGAGGTCACACATAAAAGGGCTGGTGCTAAGAGGAAAGGACAACTTCCTGTGCTTGAAAATTGTCATGGGAGAGAGGTTGGGAGTGAAGGGAGGGACGCCTGATAATTAGGACTGTCCTAAAGTGGATTGGGCTGCCCCAGGAGCCCTTCCCTGGACATCTTCAGAGTGCAGTTGGCCATTTGTCTGGGAGGCTGTCAAGGGAATCCTTCAGGTGCAGGGTTTCCTGCATGGTGTGATGATTAAGGTTTGAGAGACAGTTTCTGGGTAATTTAGCCATTTTATTAATAAGGTCGGCACGTTGTTTATAAAAGGATGGTCATTGGGCCTTCTCTCTTAGACCAAAGACCATCATAACCACAGGCTCAGGGCCCATGGAAGAGGAATGGCAGTTAGTACAGTAGGAGGTAAGGGGCTGAGAGTGATGCGTCACCTTGGATGGAGAACCTATCCTTGTGCCCAGCACCCTCCAAGCCTGAGCAGGAGACAGAGGCAGGCCCAGGGTGGGTCTAATGTCATCATCAGCAACATCCTTCAAGAGGCTGAACTTTTAAAATCAGGATTTTAGAAAAGGGAGACATTCTGTATCTCCCCAACTCATTGGCTATTTTTTTTTTTTTTTTTTGTACTTTCTTTTTTCTTTTTTTTAATTACACTTTTTAAAATACAAAACATATGCATGGGTAATTTTTCAACATTAACACTTGCAAAAACTTCTGTTCCAACTTTTCTCCTCCTTCCCTCCACCCCCTCCCCTAGATGGCAGGTAGTCCCATACATGTTAAATATGTTAAAGTATATGTTAAATACAGTATATGTATACTACTCATTGGTCATTAATAATCACTTCTCTCATCCCTCTGAGACCCATTATCTCCTCATTGATTCACTAACTGATATAATAACTCTTCAAGGGTTTCTAAGTGTGGGACTTATAGAGGAAGATGATGCAAGGGAAAGATCACAATGGACAGGGCAATCTCTTTGATAATATTTTGGCAGAATGAAAGAGGGCAGTCCCCTTTGAGAAGTAGGCTTTACAGATAAAGGGATAGTGAAAAGTAAAGAGCAAACTAAAACTGTCCACTTAAGGCTTAGAAGTCTCATGTAGTCCTGTGGCTTTGCTGTGGTCTCAGAACAATTCTTCTCTGACTGAGGCCATTTGTAGTAATTTTCTTCTTTACTAAATCATACAAAATTGGGCTCAACACAAGTTTATTTTGCCCATAAAAATTGGAACAACCTTTTTACACATTAATTAAAAGAAATCAACATGGAACCTTTTAAGGATCACGGAATTTGCATTTTTGGTCAGCCCAATTTTTATACTTGTCATTATTCACTCCCCAATTTGATGAATGAGATTGTACAAAGGACTGAATGATCAGACACTTTTTATAAGAAAAAATGAATTCATATAAAAGTTACCCTTGTAACAAAAGGTTCAGGGATGGGATAAGTAAATTCGTTGAGTAATTAATTTAAAAGAAGTTTATATCAAGTAAGTTATTTGTAGTAAGACATTTTCAATTTCTAGCCATGTTCAGGTGAATTATCCCTAACAAAAGTGGATGTCTCTTGATATTCCTTTCTGTAACACAGAACTGAGGCAGCTCGGATGTTCATTAATCTTTGCATGACCTTAACTTAAAAGGAATCTATAACTAGTAACAAATGTCAAGGATAAATACTGAATTTACTAGTTTGGAATATAGAAAGGACCAAAATTCTAGGCCAAATACCTCAAATCTGAAACCTGCATCTTCTCGTAGTCGTTCTGATGTGTTCCAGTATTAGCCTGTTAGATAAAGATTTAATATTGTGTTCATACTGATCATCTATATGGTGATCCACTATAGGTGGCCAGGCTTAAAGTCAGCCAGAGGGAGGATTTTCTTTTTCTTTTTTTTTCTTTTTCTTTCTTCTTTTTTTTGCCTTTTTAAAAAAAAAAAAATAATAGCTTTTTATTTTCAATATATAGGCAAAGATAGTTTTCAATATTCACCCTTTCAAAACCTTGTTCCAAACCTTTTATTCCTCCCTTAAGACAGTGAGCAACCTAATATATGTTAAACATGCACAATTCTTCTGTACATATTTCCACACTTATCATACTGCACAAGAAAGATTAGATAAAAAAAAAAAATGCAAGCAAACTACAGCAGAAAAGTGAAAATACTATGTTGAGATCACACTCAGTGCCCACAGTCTCTCTGGGTGCAGATGGCTCTCCATCACAAATCGATTGAAATTGATCTGAGTCACCTCATTGTTGAAAAGAGCCACATGCGTCACAGTCATAGTTTTGCTGCTGCCGTGTACAGTGATCTCTTAGTTTTCCTCATTTCACTGAGCATCAGTTCCTGTAAGTCTCTCCAGCCCTCTCTGAACTCATCCTGCTGATCATTTCTTATAGAACAATAATATTCCATAACATTCATATACCATAACTTAGCCATTCTCCAATCAATGGGCATCCACTCAGTTTGCAGTTTCTTGCCACTATGAAAAGTGCTGCCACAAACATTTTTGCACACATGGGATGCAGGCCCAGTAGAGACACTGCTGGATCATAATAGCGCTTTGGGCTAATTTCCAGATTGCCCATCAGATTGGTTGGATCAGTAGATGGGATATTTTCAAGAGGAAATGTCATATTAGGACAATTGAGTCAGGAGGCTTCTATCTCAGCCCACGCTAATAGTCATCCTCCCAATTTTTCCCAAGAGAACTTCATCTGCACTTCATGTGTATAAATTCCAGAGAGTTGCTGGCATCATCAATCATTGGCTCAGCAGCATTCCTTGATGATCATAACTGTTGTCAGACTTAGAATAATATCAATTAACAATCTCATAAGGTCTTCAGTAGCAGATTCTGATAATCAGAGCAGCAGGTGGATTCAACCCTTTAGGATCACATATCTTAGGAACAAGCATTGACTATAATCTCACATTGGTAACAATTGGAGAGTCGGCACAGAAAAATCACAGTTTATCTTGGTATAACTAGTAGTACTCATGCTAAGTAGATGTTTTTTATTCCTAAATTCAACATTACACAATTGATTTTGCTTTAAGATGATTAATAACAAACAGTAAAAGACTTGGAATGTGTTAGTATAATAATCCTAAATGATATACAGAGAACAGATTTTATGAAACATTGTCTATAGTAAAAACATTCAGTTATTAACCATGTTCAAATGGACATAAACAGATTACCGCTCCCAGAATCCTTTTAAACAAAGAGAGCATCTTTAGGATGAATCTTAAGTAGTTTGCATGCATTTCTACACATTATAATCGAAGATTAAAGGACAAACATAAGTAACATCAGATTTAGCATTAGGGTGACACAAGATAGCTCATGAGTTACAGCTCTTCCCTAACATAACCTTCTGAAAAAAATCCCAATCCTTAAAACAAAAACAAAAAGAGGTTCCAGACTTTACAGCTTAATAGATTCTCATCTTTTGTTTCACAGATTGCTTTATCTTTGCCTAATGATAACATTTTGAAAGACTGAATGTAAACACCTGACAAGTTCAAGCACTCAGTTCAGTTCTCGAGATCAAAATAAATAAGATTTTTCCCAGTTGGGAACTTGAGTATTACCTTAATAGCAAATAGATTCAGTTTTGCGATGAAAAAACTTCCATTGTTTGTCTACCCTGATAATAGAAATTTACTGTGAGAGTTATAAGCAGGAACATGCTTATAAGAGTGTCAAAACTGCTCCTCAGGGCCTGCATTACCCTAAGTGGCCTAGCAGATATCCTGTAGGAGAAATGAATTAAGAAAGTCCAACCTTAGCTTTCCCAGGGTAACCTCCCTGCTTTATTCCCGGGGATAGATCTTCACTAGCTTTAGATCTCAGGTGTTCCTGCCAGAAGTTGCTGACTGATCTTTTTCTACAAATATCCATTTATGGACAGTCCCAGGATACAGCAAGAATGAAACTCAGAAGACTCTTCAGAGTCCCCCAAGAGCTTTCTGCTCAAACAATCAAGATTCACTAATCACAGTGGGTTTGGACATAATTGCTATCAATAGTATCAGATTATTGCAATAAATTACCTTACACATAAAATCGATTGATCCTTCTAAAAAATCACACAAAATCTTTTACAAGTTTTTTTTTTTTTTTACTTAAACATTCTTTCCTAAAAATATCCCCCTTTCTTAGACAGCTTAAAATTTATCCTGATATTAAAAAGATAATCATTAAATTATCATGAACTAGTTGGAAACCTCTAAAATGACAGATCTCTTTTTTTTTTTTTTTTTTTTGTATTCATTTTTCCAAATTACCCCCCCTCCCTTTATTCCCTCCCCCCGATGACAGGCAATCCCATACATTTTACATGTGTTACAATATAGTCTAGGTACAATACATGTGTGTGAATATCATTTTCTTGTTGCACAATAAACATTAGAATCCAAAGGTACATGCAACCTGGGCAGACAGATATTAGTGCTAACAGTTTACATTCACTTCCCAGTGTTTCTTCTCTGGATGTAGCTACCTCTGTCCATCATTGATCAACTGGAAGTGAGTTGGATCTTCTTTATGTTGAAGATCTCCACTTCCATCAGAATACATCCTCATACAGTATTGTTGTTGAAGTGTACAGTGATCTTCTGGTTCTGCTCATTTCACTCAGCATCAGTTGATTTAAGTCTCTCCAAGGCTCTCTCTATTCCTCCTGCTGGTCATTTCTTACAGAGCAATAATATTCCATAACCTTCATATACCACAATTTACCCAACCATTCTCCAACTGATGGACATCCATTCATCTTCCAGTTTCTAGCTACAACAAAAAGAGCTGCCACAAACATTTTGGCACATACAGGTCCCTTTCCGCTCTTTAGTATTTCTTTGGGATATAAGCCCAGTAGTAGCGCTGCTGGGTCAAAGGGTATGCACAGTTTGATAACTTTTTGGGCATAATTCCAGATTGCTCTCCAGAATGGCTGGATTCTTTCACAACTCCACCAGCAATGTATTAGTGTCCCAGTTTCCCCACATCCCCTCCAACATTTATCATTATTTGTTCCTGAATGACAGATCTCTTATTCAACCTTAAATCAAAAATATATCTTTACATTAGAAATTTATCAAGACTAAGATGGTGTAAAGTCTTTAAGTAACATAAACCCCCAAAATATTATAACAAAATAAATTCGTAATTACCACAAAATTAACTTAGCTTTACAAACTTGCTTTAGTCATGTTTACAATAGGGGGGGATTAATTTTTTCTAAGCCAAAAACTTAACTTTATCACAATAGCAAAGTTTACCAGGCCTTTAAAATTTTACTTGATATTTTTTTCTTCCTCTTTATCCCTGTTATCATTAGAAATCAAGAAAAAAAATAATATAATGAAATCTCACATAGGTAATGAATGTGATAGTTCTTAAATCTCTAGAAAAAAAAAACCACTAACCAATTGCTATAAATCTCCAAATTAGCACATATATAAAAATATCCTTAGATAAAGCAGTCTTAAAAATTAAACCCCATTTTATACATAGAACTCTCTCAAAGTTGCTAAGAATTAATGACTAGATGGTTCTAAGAATCCTATTAGGTTTACAAAGATTTTACAAGTCCTTTTCTGTGTACAATTAGTAATTTTCCTTTAAAATACCTATGTGAATTCTTGACAGGGATTTAACATTATGACAATAACTCCGTTTACAATCTCTTAATTTTTATAAGTGAGAGCCAAATAATTTTAGGTAAAATTTCCTTTTCAGTACAAGTAAAACTAGAAGTTTAAATTGTTCAATTACAGTACTTCATATTAATATTGCAGCCTACTGGACTAATAGAATGGCCCAACAGCTTCCTAACCTTTTGTTGTAGTTGTTGTTGCATGGGGCAATCACAGTTTAGTGACCTGATGGTTAAAAGTGCCTGAGGCATATTTGAACCCAGATCCTCTTGCTCCCCTTGCCTGTGCTCTCTAGTCACTGCAGCCGGCCCCACCCCCATTCACTCTTTCTTTTATAAAACTGTACAGTTCTAAATCTAAAACATCTATGTCCCAGGAGAAATTGTTGTCAGTTTACCCGATTACAGAATACAAGAAAATTTAGAAGCAACAAGTACCTTAAGCGATATCACGTATTTGAAACTTATTACCAATCAAGTCGCCTCAGTTCAGGTGTCCGCCCTTCAGATTACTTTATATAGAAAACCATTCATCTCCTCAACATTGGCATTATCTAAAAACCCACATAATGTTCTCAAATATAAAACAATTGCATCTAATTAAAGAGAGAATTAAAAACGGTAAACATTTGCCCTTTGCCAAGCAATGTTAAACCCTTTATGATCATGTGATCCTCTCCTTACAGAATAGTCAACTTCGGTAAATAGAATTCTTTCTTGGGGTATTTATCCCAAGCTAGTGCTAAATCACAAATATCTTCTTTTATTTGGTTGTAATTTACCATAACAATCCTGATAGGAGAGCTCCTGTATTTACTTCCTTTAGGACAGATTTTAGCCTAAATCAAATCTAGATTTATAATTGCTAATGCTAATTTTTTAATTTTTAAGGCCCAACCAATATTTTTAGCACTTTAAAAGAAAAAAAGGATTGTAATCCATAAATTCATGTTTGCCTTTTTTTCCCCCCTTAGGACATGTGGCAATTCCCAGCTCTGTATAATTTTTTCCTCTGCTTTTTTAAAGCCTTAAAGAGCTTCCCTTACTTTTGAAACTTATCAAAGAGTTGCTGTAAACATTCCAGCTCTCCTTTCCCATCCTCTGGGGAGTTTCAGGCTGCATATAATGGAAAATATCCATCAAGTTTTACCAACAGTTTGAAATCATTATTGTTATCTTCAGATTGGCTTAAATGTGCTGGGCTAAAATATTATCTGCTACCTTGGAGCCCAGGCAAAGAGACCTAAGGTATTTGATTTAATGCTGTCAGGATATGGCCAATATCTCCAAGCAGAAACCTTCCAGAGTTTTTGTAGGAGTTTAAAAAGTTGTCTTAAATAATAATTAAATAATTGAACAATACAAGGAAACATTTAAGAATTTATATAATAATCACAATAATCAAGATTTTTTTTTACCATAGCCAGTATTTATTTAGTGTTAGATTTTTTTAATAAAGATTCCTACAGATTTATCCTTAAAGATGAGTAGACAAGATTAACCAGATGATTATCCAACTCTATCTACTCTTAGACTATAGCTGGTTAAAGAATAGCTTTAAGAAATTTTTTTCTTTTGCAATTTCTGGCTCTTAATTAAAGTCAAATGCACTGCATTAAGGATGAGACTAGATCCTGAAATCTAAAAGTACTGACTCCCTCAGTTACAAAATCTTCTGCTGATTTTTTTTTTACATCAGTCTTTTAACAAGTCCATATCCCAAAAGAATTAAAAAATTTACATTTCTAACAATATATATATGTGTGTGTGCATATATATGTATATATATGTGTATATATATGTATGTGTGTATATATATATGTATATGTGTATATATATATATATGTATGTGTGTGTATATATATATATATATATATATTGTTTGTTTGTTTGTTTGTTTTTGATTTTTTTGTTTTGCTGAGGCAGTTAGGGGTTAAGTGACTTGCCCAGGGTCACACAGCCAGGAAGTGTTAAGTGTCTGAGGCCAGATGTGAACTCAGGTCCTCTTGACTTCAGGGCTGATACTCTATCTACTTCGTGCCACCTAGCTGTCCCTCTAATAAAATTTTAATACAATAATTGATCAAAATAATGTTAGGTATTACCTTTATACATATTGTAAGTCATATCACTGGAGTAACTTGGTTTAAAACCACACAACAATAATAAAACACATCTGAGTCTGTTTTCCAAACAATACCATAAATAACCTTAATATATAATTTTAATGATTTAGTGTTATATTTTACACAAAGACTGATTATTTCAAGAATTTCATATTATGGAGTTCCCTAATTTCAGCTAGTTTATGGCAAAATATTTTTAAAAGTGATGGTATAGAACAGATTTTAATTATAATAAATTATATTACACTTAGGAATAGATTCTTATCAGATTCTTCCTTTCTCCTTCTCACAGAATAGAGGTGCTTAGAACACATGGTGACCTCCATTTTGAATCTCAAAATATGACTTAGAAAAAGCTTGTTAGCTTGCTTGACAGAAACATTTTTCTAAATTCCACAACAAAAGGCATCCTCACCCTCTTTTTTGTCCTGCTGTTCTTCACCTTTTAGAATCTGAGGAGAATTAACATGAAATCATTTACACACCAAAAGAACTGTATTTTTCTCATAATTTTACCAACATTGCTTACAGAAACAGCTTTTACCATGTTATTATACATTTAAAAGAAACTATTGAAATTCTCAAGTGATATTAAAAACCCTGATCAAATTGTCTTAAAAGATAAAAACCCTTATTTTTGCAGTTTTAAACACATTACTCTGATGTAAGATTTGGGGGAAAGGAGAAGGGAGATTGGAGATCAGCTAAAGATAGTTCTTTAGATTTAATTTAAAATAATCCTAGTGTCTTTAAGTGGCTCATTAATTAACCTCACTTGAGATGATGGACTTGTTCCTAAGAATCAGCCTTTGCAAGGTACAGCTAAGCTACAAATTGTTTGATCTGACATATTTTCAGCTTGGAACTGCAGTTAAAGCCCTACCAAAGGCAGGAAAAAAAAAGGCATTTTTAGTCAGAGAAATCCCTTCTCTGATTCTCCCTCCAAAACTATAAATTTAAGCAAGATAGCAAGAAAACTCCCATAGACAAAAACATACAGAAATCATTGTTGAGATTAAAAATGACTTGCTTGAGATAACTTTTTTTTGGCTATTTTGTTTCATTTTTATTATTACTTTTTGTCTTGTTAAAAAATCCTGTTTTTATTTGTTAAAATTTTTAAAAATATTTTAAAACAATTTTATTTTCAACATCTTATAAGACTTCAAAATCTTATAAAAATAAATATTGAAAACCAAATTATTTTTTAAATCATTTTTTAAAAATATTGAGTTCCAAATTTTTTTCTCTTTGTTCCCTTTCTCTTCCCTAAGATAGCAAACATATACAGTCGTAGTAAACATTTCTACAATAGTCATGGTTTTTGAAAGAGAAATCAGGACAAAAGGGAGAAACCACAAGATAAAGAAAAATACAAAAAAATGTAGAAATAGCATGCTTTGATCTGTATTCAGATTCCATATTTCTTTCTCTGGATATGAATAGTGTTTTCCATCATGAGTCTGTGAAATTGTCTCGGCTCGTTGTATTGCTGAGAAAAGAACAAAATCTGTCATAGTTGATCATGGTACAATATTGCTCTTACCGTGTACAATATAATCCTAGCACTACTCACTACATTCAGCATTAGTTCATATAAATCTTCTCAGGCTTTTCTGAAATCATCCTGTTCACCATTTTTTATAGAATAATAATATTCCTTTAAATTCATATTTTTCGTCTTTTTAAGACACTTTGATCAAGAGTTTTAATATCATAGCCTTAAATGATATCACTTGAGAATTTCAATATTCATTTAAATTCATTTCCCAATTGATGGGTATTCCCTCAATTTCTAATTCCTTACAACTACAAAAAGCTGCTACAAACATTTTTCTACGTGTGAGTCTTTCCCTTTTATGATCCCTTTGGGATACAGACTCAAAGGTTGTGCCCAGTTTGACAGCTCCTTGGGCTTCCAAATTGCTCTCCACAGTAGTTAGATCAGTTTACAATTCTACCAACAATGCATTAGTTTTCTAATTTGAGAACTGTCTGCTCTGATTTTTAACTTACCTGTCTGCCTGTGTTGAGGAGGCCGGCAAGTCATTCACAAAGGATGGTCCTGGGGCCTTCTCTTTCACACCAGAGAGATCTCGGGGACAGGCTCAGGGCCTGAAGAGGAGGCCTTCAGCCTTAGTTGTTTGACCCAGTGGGTCATCCGGGAACAGTCTTGTCTCCGCCCCCAGACCACCACCAGCATTCGGCCATCCAGTCAAACGGCTCCGTCTCCACCAGGCTTGACTGAATGGATTCACCTGAGACTAGGGAATCCTTGTAAGGTTAGGTTGGATCAGATAGAGAAGTTGAGCTCAGCTTTCAGAAGTCTTGGAAATACAAAAGAAAGAATTCTGAATTGTGGGGTTAATATTGTCCAACCTACAATAAAAAAGATTGAGGCAGAACTCTGAGCCAGGGGCACTTTAGGCCCATGGTCCCCTCTAAGGAAGTAGACCTTTGGTCATCCTCACAAACTGAGATGCCCCTCCTTCCTGTACCTTGTTTTTATAGGGCTTAATATGCAAAAGAGACACAGCAAAATACAGAATCTTATTGGTTGATAGACCTTGCTCTTGAGGGACAAAATGACATATTTATTAAAACCAACTGAAAAATATCACTCTTGCTGTTTCCTTTTAGATGCTCATCCCTTCCCTAGGAGAATGAGATTTTGCTCAAGCAACTTCTAAAAAATGCACTGGTGATCTCTGACACACCTGAAGTAATTTAAAAGTTTCTATAATAACTGCAGTTGTCAGAAACTGTTCTGGGATGGGTACAAATACATTGAGTAGTCAGTTTCAGTACAGGATATATCAAATAAGTTATTTGTAATAAAACATGTTTGTATTTTAAGACGTGCTCAATATTATATTTTAAGATGTGCTCAATATTCAGGTAGAAATAATAAGCCCAAATAAAATTGGCTTTTCCCATTTTGGGAACACTAGAAATTTTGTTATTAATCTTTTTAGTTTTTTTTTAAAACCAAAATTGAAGGCATTTCTGTTTTAGACTTAGTGATTCGTTGAACAGCAGTTTGTCCCTGTTCTGTCAATACCTGGTTATTCTCACATTCATTTTTGGAAGGACTAAAATTTTAGGCTAAATAGCTCAAATTGTAAAATAGCTCAGATGTGCTCTAGTATTAACTTATGAAATAATGACTTAATACTGTATTTATAGTGGTAAGCTGTCATGATTATAGAAATTTGCTGTAGAAAGAAAATAGGGATATTGTATAGTAAGGGGAAAATGCTTCTCCAACTTCATGTCAGTTCCAAGCTAGAGTTATAATTATATAAATAATATAGAGTTATAATAATATAAATAAAATTTTATTGAGCCAGGCTTTAAAGATAGGATATTTTCCATTCAAGAAGCAATTTATATGGTGGAAATCACCTCACGCCACGCTAAGAGTCATTCTCCCACCATTATCCATGAGAACTTCGCTGTAATTCATGCATGTCAACTTTGAAGGGTTACTGGCATTGTGGATCATTGGTCTGTTAGGTTTCCTAATTATGCCTAACATTATACTCAAAATAATATCATTTTAAAAACCAAGAGGTTTAATAGCAAATTCCAATAATCATAGCTTCTGAGTTTTAGGTAGGTTGTGTTGTAAAGGACCCCACATATTCTTGATGGAGATGAAAAAAATACGAGGTCTTTAATTTTATATTTATTTATTTATTTATTTTTCTGAGGCTGGGGTTAAGTGACTTGCCCAGAGTCACACAGCTAGGAAGTGTTAAGTGTCTGAGGTCAGATTTGAACTCAGGTCCTCCTGAATTCAAGGCTGGTGATCTATCCACTGCGCCCCCTAGCTGCCCCCAATTTTATATTTCTAAAACAAGATGTGTGGTTAGGTCTACTTTGAAGGTACTTATTCTTTCTGGATCTGTCTCAGCTGCCAAGACTTAACAGAATCTCAATATAAAATAGAGCTATATGAAGAATTACATGCAAAATTTACGATTCACCTGAAACTTCCGAGAATTTCAATTGTGACATCCTGAAGGGCTGAATTTGAAAGGGAATCTTTCTTTCTCTTATTAGACAAATATTTCGATTTTTTACATGTAAAATTCTTAATCCAGTTTTCAAAAATAGTGACAAGTTTCCCACTCCTCATATTATCTCAATGAAAGAATGTTTTTTTGTAAATTAAATAACCCACAAATTATGGGCTTTTTGGTCTCTATTGTTTGGGATTGGAAGGACCATTCCCCATTCCCCTGGCAGGTAGGACTTAATCACGAGTCCCCAATTAGTTTCATCTTGCTTGCTCCCTGCCCTTCTCAGTGGCTTTTCTCTCTGGAGAAAGGCAGGGACAGGGCTTGGGACCATAGGTGTGAGTCACAGGCAGTCTCCTGGATGACAGCAGCAGCATCAGTTCTGTTGGATTGCAGGTATGAGTCACAGGCAGCCAATTAGATGACAGGATGGCGTTGCCAGGCTCAGCATTCACCAGGAGGAAAATGTCTTAGTTACCAATATGGGGCCAGGACAGGAGCTTCCTACTTGGGCCTTCTCTGGGCTGTTCTCCTGACAGTCCCAGAGACAGGCCTCCACCCGGGCAGTCTTCAGGGGCCTGTGGCATTTCCCTTTGTGAAGGGTGGGACGTTTCTACCCGGATGCAAGGCTGAGAATGGCAGCAGATTCAAGTCCCAAGAGACAGTTCTTCAAACTGCAGCATTCCACTAATTACCACCTGGGGCTAAATCATGATTATTTCTTCTCCTAGATTAGCCTCAAAGTCTCATCTAGAATGTCTTCCCCACCATTCTTCCCCACTCTGGTCTGTGGACAAAGCCAAAGGGAGCACCTAGAATACAGAGGGGTGACGGGGAGAGGGGTCCCCCAGGGGAGTCGGTGTAGACAAGTGGGTCCCACCTGGGCACAATTTCCTTGATGAAAATTGTGGAGTCAGAAGGAAGTGTGGCTTTAGGGACTGTTCAAGGACTGACTTGGGTACAGAACCCCTCTTTTTCTGTAAGAGCTCCAAGAGGGGTACAAGCTAGCAGAGGGCCCCTAGTGTCTGGGACTTGAAAGGGAAACCGATTAAAACCCCACAAGTTGGACAAGGGACTGTCCTGGAAGTTGCCATTGGGGTGGGATCTGGAGTGAGCCCCTCTTCTTTGACTGACTGTGCTATCCCTGGGGGGCTAGGATAGTGCCTCCCCTCCCCCCAGCTAAAAGAATTTATCTGGGGAGGAGGGGCTTCCCTTTCTCCCCAGACCCAAAATCCCTGATGAGCCTTGTACTGCTCTTTCCACTTCTTCATCACCAGTTCACACACAGTGAATATTGGTTCCAAGGAATAGCACCAAATGAGCTTCCAAATGATCCCACACGAGACCCACTTATTCAAAAGTTTCATTTTGCCATTTTGAGTGGGAAGGCCCTACTTTCTCAAATGGCAGTGTGGCAGCAGATTCCACAATAATCTATCATAGGGCTCATCCCAAGGAGCCTCAGACACAAAGGATCTGACCATGTTTCTCTACCAGCAGCAAGTGTTTCACTATCATGTTTATTCTTTCCTAGTTTTTTTAAAATAGCTTTTTATTTACAAAACATATGCATGGGTAATTTTTCAACACTGATCCTTGCAAGGCCTTCTGTTACAAATTTTCCCTCCTTCCCCCCACCCCCTCCCTAGATGGCAGGTAGTCCCATACATATTAATATGTTAAGTCCAATATGTGTATATATATTTATATAGTTGTCTTGCTGCATAAGAAAAATTGGATCAAGAAGGGGAAAAAAAAACCTGAGAAAGAAAACAAAAAATGCAAGCAAATAACAACAGAAAGAGGGAAAATGCTATGTTGTGGCTATTTTTTTAAAAAAACAAAATATCCTCCAGTAATCATGGAACGTATTGATAATGAAAAAGTATTCAGATTGAAAAATGGAAGAAGTTTGCTTTAACAGCTTCTCTTGGCTTTTTAAATTTTAAAGCATCTCCAGTCAGGTGATAATAATTTAGTTAAATACCTTTCAAACTTATCACTTCACAGAGCATCATTTATTATTATCCCTGGCATTTTTATGCCAACCATAGTAGTTTATGTGAGGCTTATCAAGTGCCAGGCTCTTTTTATGTCCTGAAAGTTGCTTGAAAGCTTAAGCTTGTTTTGAATAATACTTCATGTTTATAATTCCTCAATTTGTTAACATTCATGCCGATTTTAAAATGGCATAGTATTTTGTTTTACTTGTGTTTCTACAAGGCGGGAACATTACGGCATGCATTTTCCCCAACAACCCAGGAAGATAGGTGTAAATATTTATTATCCCCTTTGTATATTGAAAGACTAATTAGATTATCTAATTTAATACTATTACAAAATTTCAGACCAATCAGTTTTGATTTATAATGATTAGGGACAATAAGTAAACTTCATTTTGCACCAGGTTCCATTATTTTTCACTGACTTATAGAAAACAAAATTCATGGTGACACTCCCATCTTCCCATTACTGCTTTTTTATTTCTTTGAATTACCCAAAGGAATTCCTTTCAGTTTCTAAATGACTAATTCTTTAGCATGATTATTTAAACCAGAGCACAGAAATAATGCTTTCTCTATCAATTAATTAACATGCATTTTATGAAACTTAATTTGTTGTCTTACAATGCTTGGGAAAAGGGAGACAGGCAGCAACCATCAAAGGGCATTGTTTAAAAAAAAAATCCTCAATTTTTTTTTTTTATTTCAGTGGGATTAAGACCCTCTCTGAAATCACCTTTCAAAACCCAAAACCCTTTACTTTCAAACCCTGAATTTATGCTGTCAGGGCAAACCAATTCCACCTTTCTTTACCCATCTATTCATTCTAATTTTCCTTATTTTCTTATATAATACTTCTCTTTTTTTCTTCTAAATACTTAATTCCTTTAGTAGACCCCCTTTTGGTTCTTTGGTTATACATCCCAATTCCTATCAACTTCTTTAAGGGCCTCTGGGCAATTAGGATTAACTACAATTACATAGTTTTTTAAGTGATAGGCAAATAGACAAAAAAACCAACTCAGCCCCACAAGTTCCTCTCTGTAGGTATCACAGCTGTCAGTAAGCAGGATGACTGGAGAATAAATCATCTACCTCCTCAGAGTTAATCTCTTTGATGCTCTAAAAGCATTCAGACACATATTTCTTATTAGTTTCCAAAAGCGATTGGCCAAAACCCAACTAGGGAACCAGAATGTCATATATTAGTGCCCTAGCAGGTTCTCTGCTCTTCTTCCCAAGAATAAGTTACTATTATTACTCTCTACTTTATTATTCACTCTTAATGGAACACTGGCCAGCTTTCTCAAAGGCTTTTTTTTTGGGGGGGGGTGCTTGCTGACTGAATGGTTCCTATTCCTTTTTTTAATTATTATAGCTTTTTATTTACGAGATATCTGCATGGGTAATTTTTCAGCATTGACAACTACAAAACCTTTTGTTCCAACTTTTCCCCTCCTTTCCCCCCACTCCCTCTCCCTGATAGCAGGTTGACCAATACATGTTAAAGTGTAAGTTAAATACAATATATGTATACTTGTCCATACAGTTATTTTGCTGTACAAAAAGAATCAGACTTTTTGTTGTTGACCCTAGTTGCTCTATTTACCCTTCTTATATTTCTGAGTGTCTGAGAAGCAAATACTTCTTAAGAAATAGTTTTTATTTCTAGTAACATTTTAAAATGCCTTTTTAAAAAAACATTTATGGTTAGGCTCAGGTTTGCAAAGTAAGTTCCCTCAGGTTATCTTAAGCTCCTTTTGCTGTTCAGAACACATTATTCCTTTGCTTCCTGCTGTTTTTTGGTGGGCGCAGAATGGTCTTGTGTTATTCAGATTTCCTTTATTTTATATTGGAAGGTCACTTGCAGAATTTGTGAAATTGTTAAATTTAACTGCTGAGGGTCTTAAGAGTTTGTGGCATAGAAATTTTTATCTGGAGGTTATTTGATTGGCCCTTTGTCGTCTACGTTCAGAAATTCTCCCTAAGGACACCTTAAGTGGTGGTACCCTCTATTATGTGTGCATGCCCCTAATTTATTCTTCTTTCTTTCATATATATATGTATGTGTATATATGTATGTATGTATATGAAACACATACATATACACACACATACATATATATTTGCTTAATTTTCTCTTCAGTAAATCTTTCCTCAGTTTACCTTTTATATATATAAAAAATACATGCACACACACACACATATATTTGCTTAATTTTTTCGTCAGTAAATCTTTCCTCAACTTATTTCACTAATGATTTATTTCAACACAAGTTTTACTGTTTCTAATTTACCTAAACAATTGATTTAAACTGCAGTAGTATCATTAAATTTCACATACCTTCATACCTTCAGTTGCTTTGTGATTTCAAAACAAGTTTCTTTTTTTTTTTCTGGGAGTACTTTGAGATTCATCTTCATTCAGGAGTCTCAACCAGAATAAACTTGGTGCCCTCAAGTTGCTTAAAAGCATTAAACAACAGAAGGCAAAATGAATCCCACTTCTATCCACTTTTATTCCTTTCTAAAGATGGTTTCACTTAAAACTTCCTAATAGTTTAGTTCTGATTCACAGTGACTGACTTTATCCTAAGCAAATATAAGTGAGAATACCTTTACTCACGAAATGAAAAGGAGTTCTCTCCTTTCCTTACATCTGTAAAACTAAAAGGAACCTTCTATCAGGTCAGAACAGGGTGGGGTTGTTCCCAGGGTGTTCACAGGCCTAGACAGCTTACCCCTGAGGTAGGGAATCTCTTCCCTAAGGCTGTTGGGCCTAACCTGAATTATTGCTCCTTCAAGGTGGTATCTGGGCCCAGGTGGGGAATCATCCCCCCAACCCTACCTCTCTGAGGATGGTCATAGGGTCTTTTTAGATGGAATTCTTTCCCATTGTGAGCCACCGAAAGTTTCCTGTCAGCCAGTGTTAGAGATTTCTCTTCCAACGACAGAAATGATTTAATTACTCCTTGATAAAAGAATTTGAAGGCAAAAAATTATTTTAACCCAGCCTACAGGAAATTTTAAAATTAGCTAGGTAGCTACCTGAAAATGAGCAACTAGAATTTTCACTGCTGACTCTCTCTGGTGTTTACAAAATGAAAGTAAGTGGAGGAAAAAAACCTATAGCCTGTGTATAAAAAGTTAAAATTGTTCTAATTTTTATTTTTTAAAAATGTATATTTTTAGTATTTCTATAAATTTAAATTTATATATACATAGATTTATTGATTTATAATTAACTACATTTAATATTAATGTCAACTATATACATATGTAAATTTAAATAATTATTTATTTTTTATGCCATTTTAAAAAATAAAAATAGAAGTTAAGTTTTCTAGAGCTTATAAATTTAGACATGTTAGTCATAAGTTCAGAAACAGTCCCTCTTAGCCCAGTCAGCAACCCTTTTTAAACAAAATGAATTTAAGATAAATCAAAGTAGACTCACAATCTTTAGGAAAGAGACGTTTACCTCAGACTTGGAGAATTTAGGACAGAAAAGATAATAGCTTAATAGCTTTTTATTTTCAAAATAGATGTAAAGGTAGTTTCAGCATTCAACCTTGCAATACTTTTTGTTCCAAATTTTTCTCCCTCTTTTCCTCCCATCCCCTCCCCTAGATGGCTAGTAAACCAATATAGCTTAAACCTGCAATTCTATATATATTTACACATTTTTCATGCTCCACAAGAAAAATCAGATCAAAAAGGGAAAAAATAAGAAAGAAAACAAAAAGCAAGCAGACAAAAACCAAGGTGAAAGTGCTCTGTTGTGATCCACACTGAGTTCCCAGTCTATCTGGGTGCAGATGGCTCTCTCCATCACGCCAATCAAAATTGATCATCGTAAAATCTTGCTGTTGCCATGTATAATATTCTGTAACATTCATATACAATTTATTCAGCCATTCTCCAACTGATGGGCAGCCACTCAATTTCCAGTTTCTTGCTGCCACAAACATTTTTGCACATGTGGTTCCCTTTCCTTCCTTTGTGGTCTCTTTGGGATACTGTATCCACTGGGATTCAGTGTTTGGGAAGCACTGCTGGGTCCAAGGGGATGCACAGTTTGATGGCCCTTAGGGCATAGTTCCAGATTGCTCTCTAGAGTGGTTGGATCAGTTCACAACTCCACCAACAGTGTATTGGTTTTCCCACATCCCCTTCCACATTCCTCATTACCTTTTCCTGTCATCATAGCCAGTCTGAGAGGTGTGAGGTATATATACTACAGACTGACTATAAGTACTCCGAGGTATCTCTTAATTTGCATTTCTCTGATAGTGGTTTAGAGCATTTTTTCACATGAGTAGAAATGGTTTTACTTTCTTCGTCTGAAAATTGTTTGTATCCTTTGGCTATTTATTACTTGGAGAATGGCTTGAGTTACTATAAATTTGAGTTGATTCTCTATATGTTTTAGAAATGAGGCCTTTATCAGAACCCTTGAATGTAAATTTTTTTTTCCCAGTTTTCTGCTTCCTTTCTAGTCTGCATTGGTTTTGTTTGTACAGAAGCCTTTTCATTTAATATAATCAAAATTACCCATTTTTCATTTCCTAATGCTCTCCAGTTCTTTGGCCACAAATTTCTTCCCTTTCCACAGATCTGACAGGTAGATTATCCCTTGTTCTCCTACCTTGCTCATAATATCATTTTATGTCTAAATCATGAACCCATTTTGACCTTATCTTGGTGTGTTCGGTGATGGTCAGTGGCCAGTTTCTGCCACGCTAGTTTCCAATTTTTCCAGCAATTTTCGTCAAATAGTGAGTTCTTATCCCAGAAGCTGTGGGATCTTTGGGTTTGTCAAGCACTAGATTACTAGGATCATTGACCTTGCTCTCGAGGGCCAAAAACGATGTATTAGCCGGAGGGGTCACAGGGCAAGTGAAGCATGGAGCATCTCCACTGACCGAGTGGTCATAGGATGGTCACCTGCTCGTGTGAGGAAGGAGAGGATGGTCTGGGGTACAAAATAAGTCCGAGGGCTTTCCGGAGCACCAAGGGCCCCACCCCCGGGTTTGCACAAGAAATTTGAGGAAGACAGGATGGAGATGTCTCTGTCAGCGTTCTTGTGGTCTCAGAAGCGAGCCCAGTTTGGGGAAAAAAGCAGTGAACTTTGCGTAACATTGAGGTGCCTCCACCAACCTTCTGGCTCCTGGCCCAGAGCCCTGCATGCCCGGCTGCCTCGGGACAGCCCAGAGGGAGGCGGGGGGTTGTAGAGCCATGGTCTCAGGCAGGCCTGGTACCTGTGGATGGGAAGTGGATGATTCTTGGAGAGTGGCCTTTGGGCCAGAGCAGCCCGCTGGATTCTGAGGGGCTGCGGCCAAGTCAGAAGCGGGCAGTGCTCGTGGAGCAAGGGCTTCGTGGTCTGGCTCTAGCCAGACAGGCCCATGTCCTGCTTTCCAGACCGGCTAGTCGAATCCACCGCGTTGAAGAAGGCCGTGGAGAGCGTGTATGCAGCCTACCTGCCCAAGAACACCCACCCATTTCTTTACCTGAGGTAAGTGGGCTCCTGCTGCCCAACGGCTCGCTCAGTGGCCTGGATGAGAAGCCCCCTTGCCCATGAGCCTGCTCTCCCTGGCCAGGACCCGCTGGGCATGGGGCTGAGGGCTGCCCTGTGCTTGTGGTGTCTTGGACTTCCTCAGGGGGCAGGCGTCTCCCCTTTGTTTCTGGCTGTGGGGGGCAGAGGGTGAGCCCCAGATGGGCAGCTGTTGCCACTCGTCACTGAGGAAGGAGGGTCAGAGTGATGGGGGAGGAGGCCTGGTGGGTCTAGTCCCTCCTCCTAGGCCTGGCAGAAAGAGAGCCGACATAGGGCCTGTGGAGCCCAGCTTGGATCCAGTTCTGCCCCGCAGGCGGGGGAGCTTGGGAGTAGTCGCTGCAGTTTGTTGACTCACCATCTGATGGCTGTGCCCTCCCTGGGCGTGGGTCCCGTGGGCAGCTGGCTGACCGCTGGCCTGGCTGAGCCCTTGTCACAGCCTCTGCCCAGAAGGGGTTCTGCCTACCCTGGTGCCCGCAGGCTCAGCCCCTTCCCTGCCCTGTCCCCTTCCTCCCCCAGCCTGGAGATCGCCCCCCAGAATGTGGACGTCAACGTTCACCCCACCAAGCACGAGGTGCACTTCCTCCACGAGGACAGCATCCTGGAGCGCGTGCAGCAGCACGTGGAGGGCCGGCTCCTGGGCGCAAACTCCTCGCGCACCTACTTCACGCAGGTGGGAGAGCTGGGGTGGGGACCCGGGACCTCCCCCCCCCATTGCTGGGCCCAGGGCTCCTTCCCATGATGCAGTGTAGCCGACCCCTGAATCACTCAACCTTCTACGTGGGTGTGGGGAATGGAGACCGCTGGCCCGCCCCCGGTGCTTGCTGGGACCCATCTCCAGGAGGGCTGCTGGAAGGCACCCTGCCCCATCTGGGAGGATCCTGCCAGCCGGGAAACCCAGACAGGGGCTTAGGGACCCGGGACCCCTGCAGAAACATCCTTTGTGAAGCTCTGGGACCAACCCAAAGCAGAAGCGCTCTGGGCTCTCCAGTGGGGCCCCTTGCCACTCCTGTGGAGACTAGGCCAGAGTCCCCCCCAAGTCCAGCCCAGCCCCTCACCTGAGCCCCGCCTGGACTCGCACCCAAGCCTTCCTGCTGCTCTTCCCCATGCAGACCCTGCTTCCAGGCATCGCTGGCCCCGTGACCGAGGGGCTGAAACCCGCCGCGGGGGGCTCGGCCTCCTCTCAGGGCGCCGGCGACAAGGTCCACGCCCAGCACATGGTTCGCACCGACTCCCGCGAGCAGAAGCTCGATGCTTTTCTGCAGCCCAAGAGCAGACCCCCAGCCGGGCAGCCCCCAGCCCGGAGTCCCGAACGGCGGCCCGAGGCCCCGGCCGGCCGGCCTGAGGAGGAAATAGAGGAGATGGAGGTGGCGCCCAGGGGCCCTGAGCCGGCAGCCGAGCAGAAGGAAAGGGACGGGCCGCCGGCTGTCAGCAGCACCCACAGGTGAGGGCCCGGGACAGCTCGAAGGGTCCCTGCCTCTGGGGGGCCTGGACCCCCCCCTTCACGAGGAGGAAACTGGGTTTTCGTTAGGTTCAGCTAAGGCTGCAGCAGGAGAGAGTTTAGCTTTCAGGGTCTCAACAGACCGATAAGGCTGGGTGACCTTTAGACAAACTTCATGGCCCAGTGCAGGGGGGAAGAGGGGGCTTTTGACAGCCTCCCTTTGGGTGGGGGAGGGAGGCTTTGAGTCAAGGGTCTGTATGGCTGCAGCCAGAGAAGCCTCTGCAGATCAGGGAGGGAGGAGAGCGCGGGCACAACAGGGTGAGTCGGGACGATTAACCGCTCTGAGGTCACCGTCCGAAGCCCCCCGCCTTAGTATTGCAGGGAGACTCCCAGGGCCCCGAGGGCCTGACGTTTCAGGGGCTGCAGTCCCTCCCTGGCCGCTGGCCTTGTTGGGTATCAGCGTCCACGAGGGAACACGCTGGGACCCCGCGGGTCCGTGAGGCCGGGCGGCAGCAGTGGCTCGCCCAGGGACTCCTGGGTCCCCGACAGAGTTCTCCTTCCTTCCAGATTTCAGAGGAGCGTGGGGGGGAGGGGCTGTGAGAGCAGCGCACAAGGATCACCCAGAAGTCTGGGGAGGGAGAACCGAGTCCCCAACTTCACCGTTAAATCGCGCTCCAGCAAGGGAGCAGGACGGGAGGGAATACTCAGAAAAGTCCCTCCCAGTCTGGGCGTCCCCAGGCCAGGGAAACTTGCCGAGCGCGGAGCTCCCGACGACTGGACGAGCCTGTGGCCTGGGGTGTCCCGCTTTAGGATGGGGGAGAAATAAATGGGAGGCTTCCTTGACAAGCCAGGGAAGGCCAGAGGCTTCCTGTACAGACCACCAAATGTTAAAATTGGGCAGGGAACCCCTAAAGTTTGGGGTCACAATGGGGGGTGCCCCAGGACAGGGCCCCCCGGGCTTCACTCGCTCCCCTTCCTCATCCTCTGTCTCCCACAGGAAGCGGCCGAGGGAAGACTCCGACGTTGAGCCGATGGAGGAGGAAATGACTGCCGCCTGCTGCCCAAGGAGAAGGGTGGTCAAGCTGACCAGTGTGCTGACCCTCCAGGAGGAGATCAGCGAGAGAGGCCATGAAGGTGCGGGGGTGTGGGCACCCAGGGGGGAGGGCTGGGGCTTTTCTAAGGGATGCAGCCAGAGGGAGGAGCGTGGTGGGGAGGAGTGTGTTGGGCTGGGGGCTTGGGCCAGGCCCCTGAGAAGTGTCCTGTTGACTCCTCTTGGGGAAGGGAAATGCCAGCATGAATCCCATTTTACCCTCTGGCAAACTGAGTGACCCCCCCCCACCCCCAGCTGGGGGGCACCTGAGGCTGGATGTGAAGGGAGGTCCCCACAGGCACCCTGGGCAGTACCTCACTGCCCGGAACCCCTGTCAGCCCCTTCCCCACAAATCCAGTCCAGCCACAGCCAGGGGCCGGTGCCCGCTACACCACACTGCTGCTTAGACTGTCAGGAGCCAGGGGGCTTGTCTGTCCGGCCTGAGAGTTGGCTAGGGAGGCCCTCTCAGGACGCGTTGGGTGGGACGGCCTTGGAGCCCTCGGTGCCATACTCTTTCCTGTCCCTGTGAGACCCTCGGGCCGGGGCTTCCTTTCCCCTCCTGCCCCCCATTCACTGATCCATCGGCAGCTTTGCTCCTGAAGCATCCTCGCCTTGGCCAGGGCCGGGCCCCCGGGGATGGGGTCACTGCCGGGGCCCGAAGGTCCTCAGCCTGTCGGGCGCTCCGTTAGGGCAGCAGAAGGGCTTCTGTGGGCTTGATCGGCCGAGGGGCTCCTGGCCCAGTGCGCTCCCGGAGGCTGCCTGGGGAGGGGAGGCGGGGTCTGGGGGCCAGGCTGGCTCGGGGCCCAACGTCGGCCTTTTCTCAGCTCTGCAGGAGATGCTGCGCAATCATTCCTTCGTGGGCTGTGTGACCCCTCAGTGGGCCCTGGCCCAGTACCAGACCAAGCTCTACCTTCTGGACACCACCAAGCTCAGGTGATGCCCGGGGCGTGGGGGTAGGGCATGGCTGGGAGAGAAGCAGGCCCCCCCACAGATTCGAGGCCCTAAGCTCACGCATGGCGCCCGCTCCCCTCGAGCCGTGGGAACCCAGGAAGGGCCTTTGGCTGCTTAGGGGAACTGCTGGGGGCACCGCCATCTATCTGCAGAGCTTCCGAAGGCTCTCTGGCCCTGGAGGGGAGCATCTGTGGGCTTCCATAGCTTCAGGGGGACCAAGGGGGGCCCGCCCCACCTGGGAGATATCACCCCTGTGTGGGCAGGAGCTCCTGGGCGACCTTGTGGGCCCTGCTGTGGTCACTGGCACTGCACCCATGGCGCCATCACCCTGAAGTACCCCCAGGTCCCCAATGCTGTCAGTGGGCATGGAAAGTGGTTGGAAAGACCTTGCTGCAGTAATTGGGCTCGTTCTGTTTAGAGCTAGAAGTGAGTGCACTGACTCACTAAGGAAGCCTTTCAGGCACTTGTCAGGGGTTACGTTGTGCATACAGGGCAGAGGTCTGGGGTCCCCCTCCTCATAGGGCCCTGAGCCCCGGGCCCTGACTGTCCCACCCCAAACCGGAGAGCCCCC